>NC_039508.1:7945134-8099572 GCF_003672135.1 Ooceraea biroi
TCCCTCTTCCCTATTGTGTTTCTCCTGATGCAAGATCTTGAACATCAGCCCAATCACATTCATGGTTATGTGAAACCCTGTGCTTGCTAACAACCGACTGGATTGCTGTCCTATTTTTTGATGTCTGATATATGCTCTTTAATCCGTGTATCGAGGTGTCGTTTGGTTTGACCAATGTAACAAGAGTCGCAGTTCGTGCAATCTATTTTATAGACCACACTTGTTTGTTTACCATTGATCAATCTGTCTTTGCCTCTTTTAATAAAGCAATCGAGTTTTTTAGTAACGGAAAAAAATGGTTGTCAACGTTACAGCGCTTCAGCGTTCGCTTAATTTTTCCACTTAAACTCTCGACATACGGTATGGTCACCAACTTGTTATTCACTTGCACCTCTTTATCGCAATTATTCAGATTGTCACGGTATTTAATAATTTTTAATCTACGGTTATTATGTCTGTTTATAAAATTAAGAGGATAACTGTTATTTAATCAAATCTTGCGCACAAGATCAATATTTGAAGCGTGGAACTGGTTGTTTGACAGAAGTATCGCACGATCAACCAGGCTCGTAATAACACTTATTTTCACAGGGTGTGCCGAAAGATAATTGATGTAACGTCCCGACCAAGTAGGTTTGCGAAACCAATTCGTCACCAACTTCCCATTCAATCTACTGACCGTTGTATCCAGAAAATTAATACAATCACTGTTCTCAATTTCGCATGTGAATTGCAATCTGTGATGATAGTTGTTGAACACATCTAACACATGTTGGACTTTACCTCTCGGTATAATAGCAAAAATATCGTTCACATAACGATAAAATACTCGCAAATAAAATCAAGGTTGTCAACGCAATGAACTCCAGATCCTCAAGGACAATGTCCGCTAATATAGGTGACTTAATAATAGAGTTATAAATAAATAAAGCTTCGCGAATGACTAATTGCAGTAATTAAGCTTGGAACATAACAAATCAAAAACCACTCATATATAGCATTAAGCGGTAAATTTTCGTTTGCGCAATTACATATAATTCGAATTTCGTTTGCATAGTTTTAACCCTCAAACACATTTCTGAGTTACGTTTACCTAGTCCGTTCGAAATACGCGCCAGCATTTCTTCGGTTTTCTCTCCTTTTTTTCAAAAGAGCTCGAATACCAGATATTTTATGTCATTTTCATTTATATATTATTTTTCCTTACTCTTTGGTGTATCGATTAAAAAAAAGATTTTAAAATTGATACATTAGATCCTAAGATATAAAAAGAAGAAACTTCTGGTTACGCTAACCCATGTGTGGTGTTAACGGGTGGCTCAGGAAGTGTGGTGTTTGAGGGTTAATAATGTTATAAACAAATAAGCTTCATGAATGGCAACTCGCAGTAATTAAGCCAGGAATATAATCAAACCAACTCATACATAGATAGCACTAATCGGTAAATTTTTGGTAATTTGCACATTCACATACAATTCGATTTTGCGTTTGCACACTCTTAAAAGTAAGGTTATAGACAAATAAAAATTTCGCGAACGGCTAATCACAGTAAAAATCGCGACAGTAAAAATGCTCCGATCATGAATAACTCGATCGTTTTGGTTTTTAATCATTTTTCGATGGAATAATTATATATTCCAAATAAAATCCTAATTTAATAAATAGCCGTTAATTGTAATAATATCGTATGGTCCTTTGGTTGGCATTATCCTTATTAGTCAATATCATTTTTTTTCAATAATTATAACTTATTGCTATCTTAATAATACCTTAATAATAAAGTTTCGCAAACGGCTAATCGCCAAGATTTAATAATTAAGCCAGGAATATAATCAAACCCACTCATAGATAGATAGCATTAATCGGGAAATTTTAATTCATATATTCAAATACAATTTGATTTTTTGTTTGCACATAATTAATAATGTTGGCATTGTTGGCTCTGGTTGGCATTGTCTCACAAGCGGCATGTCTCTGTTGGAGCAGTTTAGCGCGTGTCGATAAAAGAGATTTATTACATGTATGCCAAAAGAGGTGGCGACACTAAGTTGAGTTTGGGAAGGACAACGTGTTAGCTTTTCGTTCGTTCGTCTGTATGTTCTGTCTCTGTATGTATGTTCGGAGCCACTGTAACGGTCGGACGTGAAACGTGTTTCTTTTCTTTTCAATTAAAATTATTAAGTAGTTATTCTGCTATGCTTCTCTAAATTCAAGCTCTTGCTCCTTTCCTCGCCATCCCATACCATAACCGTAACAAGTTATGAGCCTAGTTCGCTCTAATTGAGTAGAGATCGCGAGAAAGTGTGGGAACGTTCGAGAAGCGTGCAACACGTGGCCGTGTCGTGATGGAAACCATTACCGAAGAAGTTTGTCTCAAAGAAAACCGTTGTGCAGTCGCGAGTCTAAAATGACCGACGAGATCTCAGTGCGAAGTGTTACGAAGTTTAATGGAAAGCATTTCTAAGGATAGAAATTTCAAATAAACGCCCTACTTATCGCATACGGGATTCAAGACTTAGTAAATGGCGAGAGACCAATGCCGGTTGATACAGGTCAAGAGGCAGCGAAGAAGCTGTGGATAAAGGATAATGCGAGAGCGATGTTCCTGTATCGTCGTCGATCGAGTACGAACACTGGAATCATTATATGTGTGTACTACAGCGAAAGAAATATGGGAAGTTGGCTCGCATTCACGAGTAGAAGTCCACGACGAATAAACTGTTGCTGACACAGAAGTTTCACGAGTATCGAATGTCTCCGGGAGACTCGATCGTACAGCACATCGCAAAAGTGCAAAATATGGCCGTACAACTGCAGGATGTGGGTGAAGCAGTATCAGAGACGACGATCATGGCAAAAGTGCTCGTGAGTTTATTGCCGAAATATGCTACATTCTAAACAGCGTGAGACAGTGTCAAACCGAACCGTCAGACGATGGAATACCTGCAAGAAAAACTTATTCGTGAGGAAGTTCGATTGACGGAGGACAGTGAAGTCTCGGGAGCCTTTTCGGCGTTCAAGAATAAAAGTTCGGGGAAAAACAACGAATCGAATGCGAAAAAAGATACTAGGAAGCCGCGAAACTTTAGAGACAAGGTAGACATAGAATGTTTCAAGTGTAAGAAAAAGGGACATTACGCACGCGAGTGCAGAAGCAGAAGACGGGACAAAGGCAGTCGCGACGAAACCGAAAACCGAGAATCTCGAGATTGCGCATTCGAGGTAGAAGAGCGAAGAAGTAAGTCATACAAGATCGATAATAAGAAAGGTTCGGCGCCATCGGTTAGTATTACCAACGAAATTTTGAATGCGAATCAACAAGAAATCTGGTTAACCGACAGCGGAGCATCGCGTCATATTACCCATCGACGTGAATGGTTTACCGACTTCCGACGGCTGAATAATGACGGGACGATTTCAGGTCTACAAAGTTGGCCCCCTCCTACAACAATGTATAAAACTATTAGTATATTCGGTTTGTACATCGTTTGTACATGAATGTACCACAATTTTTATTATTTGTACATTCCTGGTTAATTGAAAAAAAAAATAACAAAGTTTTAGTAACTAGACGAATGATAGTTAGCCCCCCCCTATGCTATAATTATTGCATATTTATGTGTTTATCGTGCTTAATCGTTTGTACATCGTTTGTACATTATTTATAATTCATTAATTTTTCATTTAAACATTTACTTTTTTAAATATAAATAACTAATTTTCATTCGAATATGGACCTCCGTATAGTTAGCAGACAAATATGATAAATCTTATTTTTTTATTGCAATCGTTTGGGAATCGTATGGGAAAGTTTAGGGAAACCACTTTTAGAGTTTGGGAAATAATAGTTTTTTAATAATTAATGAAAATTAGTTGAGCGTATAGTTAGCAGACATCATTCCAAATATCTTTTCGTTCCTAATTTTGAAACTACATTTCCAAAACGCCACTTCACATTTTTATCTAGGTACTCTCGCGCCGCCACTCTTTCACCTCTTTCAAACTTCCTAACTTTATCCAATTGATTTTCTATATTGTTACTTTTATTTGTTTCGGGGAACATTAAGTCCAATCTACTTCTTAACTTCCTTCCAAACATAGCTTCGGCGGGAGATTTATTCAATTCCGGATGTGGCATTAACCGATAATGAAATAAGAATTTTTGTAGATTGGCCTTGATGTTCGAGTTTGTGGTGTTTAATTTACGTAAGCTTTGTTTCATGGTTTGAACGAACCGTTCTGCCAGGCCATTTGTAGCTGGGTGGTATGGCGCTGTACGCCTATGGCGAATACCATTGTTCTTTAAAAAATCTGAAAATTCTTCTGCTATGAAAGTTCGACCATTATCCGATACTAAGGTTTGAGGTAATCCAAAAACAGTAAATATTTCTCTACATTTATCTATAGTATTCGGTGTTGACATATTTTTCACTATGTGTACTTCTGGCCATTTAGTATATGCATCTACTAATATCAGAAAAATGTATCCTAGAAATGGCCCTGCAAAGTCGATGTGGATTCGTTCAAACGGTTGGGACGCCGCTTCCCAATGATGCTTAATTTTCCTGCTCGGATTATTACTAAACAAATTACACGCCGTACAATTTTTTGTTATCGCTTCTATGTCTTTATCTATTTGCGGCCACCAACAAAAATTCCGACTTAGTTGCTTCATTCAGACCGTGCCGAAATGACCTGGATGTAACTCTCTCAATACTTTTTCTCTTAACGCTTTTGGAACAACAATTCTTTCTCTTTTGAAAATAATACCATTTTGTAATGAAAATTCATAATTATTATATCCTAACGGAACAAGACTTTTGCCTGTTTCTAAAGCTTGTTGAACCTTTAATAAACTTGAATCTTTTTCAATTTCTTCTTTAATATTTCTTGCCGTCACGGGCAATGTCTCTAAATTTTCAATCTGGAAAATGTCTACAGTATCATATTCACCAGTCCGTTTTTCTTGTATGGGGAGACGTGAGAAACCATCTGCATTTCCATGTTCCTCTGATTTCCTATATTTTATCTCGAAGTTAAATGCTTGCAAAAACACCGCATAGTGCTGCATTCGTAAAGCACTATAAGCCGGTAACCCTTTTCGCGGTTAAGGATTTGAGCTAAAGGTTTATGATCTGTTAGTAAAGTGAAATGGTTCCATACAAGAATTGGTGAAACTTCTTTATACCAAAAATAATCGCGTATGCTTCTTTGTCAATCTGCGCGTATTTCTTTTGTGTATTCGTCAATGAATTCGATGCATACTATATGACACGCTCTGTTCCGTCAGGGTAAAGGTATGAGAGGACCGCTCCTACTCCGTATGGGCTGGCATCCGTGGCGAGTACCAAAGGCAGTTTTTGAGTTATACGGAACTAAAATTTTTCCACTTTCAAATTCTCGCTTAAGTTTAATAAAAGTAACTTCGCACTCTTTCGTCCATTTAAAGGTTGCGTTTTTCTTTAATAATTTGTTTAACGAATATAATTTATCACTTAAATTTTCTATAAACCGACCATAATAATTTACCAAACCAATAAAAGCTCGTAACTCTGTAATGTTAGTTGGCCTCGGCATGTTTTTTACCGCTTCTATTTTCTGTGGCTCTTTGGAAATTCCATGTTTCCCTATTATACAGGGTGATTCAGAACAACCACGCGTCCTTGCAAAGACGTATTCTGGAAGTAATTCTGAGACGAATTTTCCTCTACGAAATTTTGTCCGAAGTTTACTTTTGAATTATTAAAGGAAATAGTTAACGAGTAACGGGCCGAGTATAAGAGGCAGGCAGGGGCGGCGCGCGACACGACTTACCGCGACGCTTACGCGGGGCGCTCAGCTGATCGCTGCACACACGATACCTACTAAATACATGCATGTGATACATCACACACACACACACACACGCACACACACACACACACACACTCTCTCTCTCTCTCTCTCTCTCTTCTCATTCACTCACTCACCTGTACAGATTCGATGTTCTCATACTTGACGAATTGTAGCTTGACGGATGAATAATTTCACCGTGGCTCAGATCGCACCTCACATTTCCATCCACAAATCCACACCGAGTAATAAGCCAGAAGTTTTTTTCTGTCATAAATTGTCATCACGTATCGATACGCACTCGGATTTACTGACGCACTTGAGTGATAAACGAATTTATCGATTTATTATTGCTAGTCGCTACCGATAAATCATTCGGCGACTGAAAATTATTCAAAGAAAGAAATACACATACGCACAATCACAGTAATCGATCAGAAATTTTCTGGACACGTCTTTTATAAATTGTATCGCGTATCAACACTTTCACGGATTTATTCACACACCTGATCGATGGAATGAGGCATTTACGAATGCCTCTATCGGTTCATCACTGTTAATCACTACCGGTTAATTATTCGGCGATTGAAAATTATTCGAAGAAAAACGCGTACACAACGCACGTAACCCGACGCGGAGATAACTCGATAACAACAATCAGGTTATGTTTTTATAGTAAACTGCATGAATTCGTCAAGGCTGACTTATCGATACTGTAAATCCGATCGATAAATTAGATACTATGATAACCGGCAGGGGAATGCTTCGAAACATTCGTACTGCCAAATGAATAGTAGATAATGTCTGCCTGTAACGTGTCGATTTTTAAAAAATAATTTGCGAACTCGAAGAGAATGTTCCTCGAAAATAAAATATTTAGTTGCCTTGAAAAGGGCAGATTACTATAATATTTGGTTGCCCTGAAAAGGGCAGATTACTATAATATTTGGTTGCCCTGAAAAGGGCAGATTAATTATTTTAGAACACTTCTTTTTACAGCAAGTGTTCGAAGTGTCTGCCGTCCATTGTGATGCACGCTCTCATGCGTCTCAATAAATTTTCTTGCGTTTTCTCCAGGACTTCGTCCTCGATTGAGAAAATGGCATGGTGAAGTTTGTCATTTAATTCTTCGATGGTCTCGGGAGCTGCCTGTAAATGACTTCCTTGCAGTAGCCCCACAAGAAAAAGTCCAGTGGATTGAGATCTGGAGATCTTGCAGGCCACCGTATCGGGCCATACCGGCCCATCCAACGTCCGGGAAATTTCTGAGTCGTGTCGGTCGAGGATTCTCGGCGTCCCACACATGCATATTGTGTGAGTTCAATATTCCTTCTCGCGTAAACAGCGATTCATCGCTGAATATTACGCAAGACGGAAGTTCTGGATCTTCGTTCACTCTTCTGAGGAAATCCTCGCAAAAATCTCTTTCTCCGAGGATAGTCTTCTTGTCGTAAGTGTTGCACGCGAGTGTAATGATAGGCGTGTAATTTTTCTTCTTTCAATATCCTTTGGACTGTGGAATAAGACAATTCGTGCTCTCGAGCAATGTCCCGAATGCTAGTTTCAGGTTCTTGCTCAATAGCACGAACGACTGTTTCCACGTTTCGTAAGGTGCTCGCATCACGATGTCTACCAGTGTCTTTTTTCTTCGGTAAAACGCTTCCGGTTTCGTATAATCTTTGAGCTGCTGCAAGTATAACGTTAGGCCTGGGATGTCTTGCTCTGTTCGGATATAATTCCGCGTATCTTCTCGCAGCAACGTGATATTGTCCCTGACACTCACCGAGTGCATCAGCATATCGTAATATTCTTCATTTGTGTACGCTGCCATTTCGCTCTGTTTCTTCGCTTTTAATAATCGAGGGATTATTGATTGCAATATCGATCGCTTCATCCTATTTATGCGATCTTCGCGGGGGGTCGGTACCCCCTCCGCGACCCCGCGGACGAATCGCGGACACCCGCGGACAAAAAAATATTGGGCCCAGTTATTCTTCCAGAAATATTAAATGGCGCATCGTACATGGAATTTCTGATGGAAAATCTGCCGGACTTTCTGGAAGAAGTACCATTAATAAATAGAAATAAAATTGTATTTCAACAGGACGGTGCTGGTCCACATAACGCCAGAATCGTCACAAATTTTTTAAATCAGCAATTTCCCGGACGTTGGATGGGCCGGTATGGCCCGATACGGTGGCCTGCAAGATCTCCAGATCTCAATCCACTGGACTTTTTCTTGTGGGGCTACTGCAAGGAAGTCATTTACAGGCAGCTCCCGAGACCATCGAAGAATTAAATGACAAACTTCACCATGCCATTTTCTCAATCGAGGACGAAGTCCTGGAGAAAACGCAAGAAAATTTATTGAGACGCATGAGAGCGTGCATCACAATGGACGGCAGACACTTCGAACACTTGCTGTAAAAAGAAGTGTTCTAAAATAATTAATCTGCCCTTTTCAGGGCAACCAAATATTATAGTAATCTGCCCTTTTCAGGGCAACCAAATATTATAGTAATCTGCCCTTTTCAAGGCAACTAAATATTTTATTTTCGAGGAACATTCTCTTCGAGTTCGCAAATTATTTTTAAAAAATCGACACGTTACAGGCAGACATTATCTACTATTCATTTGGCAGTACGAATGTTTCGAAGCATTCCCCTGCCGGTTATCATAGTATCTAATTTATCGATCGGATTTACAGTATCGATAAGTCAGCCTTGACGAATTCATGCAGTTTACTATAAAAACATAACCTGATTGTTGTTATCGAGTTATCTCCGCGTCGGGTTACGTGCGTTGTGTACGCGTTTTTCTTCGAATAATTTTCAATCGCCGAATAATTAACCGGTAGTGATTAACAGTGATGAACCGATAGAGGCATTCGTAAATGCCTCATTCCATCGATCAGGTGTGTGAATAAATCCGTGAAAGTGTTGATACGCGATACAATTTATAAAAGACGTGTCCAGAAAATTTCTGATCGATTACTGTGATTGTGCGTAATGTGTATTTCTTTCTTTGAATAATTTTCAGTCGCCGAATGATTTATCGGTAGCGACTAGCAATAATAAATCGATAAATTCGTTTATCACTCAAGTGCGTCAGTAAATCCGAGTGCGTATCGATACGTGATGACAATTTATGACAGAAAAAAACTTCTGGCTTATTACTCGGTGTGGATTTGTGGATGGAAATGTGAGGTGCGATCTGAGCCACGGTGAAATTATTCATCCGTCAAGCTACAATTCGTCAAGTATGAGAACATCGAATCTGTACAGGTGAGTGGGTGAATGAGAAGAGAGAGAGAGAGAGAGTGTGTGTGTGTGTGTGCGTGTGTGTGTGTGTGTGTGTGATGTATCACATGCATGTATTTAGTAGGTATCGTGTGTGCAGCGATCAGCTGAGCGCCCCGCGTAAGCGTCGCGGTAAGTCGTGTCGCGCGCCGCCCCTGCCTGCCTCTTATACTCGGCCCGTTACTCGTTAACTATTTCCTTTAATAATTCAAAAAGTAAACTTCGGACAAAATTTTCGTAGAGGAAAATTCGTCTCAGAATTACTTCCAGAATACGTCTTTGCAAGGACGCGTGGTTGTTCTGAATCACCCTGTATAATAGGGAAACATGGAATTTCCAAAGAGCCACAGAAAATAGAAGCGGTAAAAAACATGCCGAGGCCAACTAACATTACAGAGTTACGAGCTTTTATTGGTTTGGTAAATTATTATGGTCGGTTTATAGAAAATTTAAGTGATAAATTATATTCGTTAAACAAATTATTAAAGAAAAACGCAACCTTTAAATGGACGAAAGAGTGCGAAGTTACTTTTATTAAACTTAAGCGAGAATTTGTAAGTGGAAAAATTTTAGTTCCGTATAACTCAAAACTGCCTTTGGTACTCGCCACGGATGCCAGCCCATACGGAGTAGGAGCGGTCCTCTCATACCTTTACCCTGACGGAACAGAGCGTGTCATATAGTATGCATCGAATTCATTGACGAATACACAAAAGAAATACGCGCAGATTGACAAAGAAGCATACGCGATTATTTTTGGTATAAAGAAGTTTCACCAATTCTTGTATGGGAACCATTTCACTTTACTAACAGATCATAAACCTTTAGCTCAAATCCTTAACCCGCGAAAAGGGTTACCGGCTTATAGTGCTTTACGAATGCAGCACTATGCGGTGTTTTTGCAAGCATTTAACTTCGAGATAAAATATAGGAAATCAGAGGAACATGGAAATGCAGATGGTTTCTCACGTCTCCCCATACAAGAAAAACGGACTGGTGAATATGATACTGTAGACATTTTCCAGATTGAAAATTTAGAGACATTGCCCGTGACGGCAAGAAATATTAAAGAAGAAATTGAAAAAGATTCAAGTTTATTAAAGGTTCAACAAGCTTTAGAAACAGGCAAAAGTCTTGTTCCGTTAGGATATAATAATTATGAATTTTCATTACAAAATGGTATTATTTTCAAAAGAGAAAGAATTGTTGTTCCAAAAGCGTTAAGAGAAAAAGTATTGAGAGAGTTACATCCAGGTCATTTCGGCACGGTCTGAATGAAGCAACTAAGTCGGAATTTTTGTTGGTGGCCGCAAATAGATAAAGACATAGAAGCGATAACAAAAATTGTACGGCGTGTAATTTGTTTAGTAATAATCCGAGCAGGAAAATTAAGCATCATTGGGAAGCGGCGTCCCAACCGTTTGAACGAATCCACATCGACTTTGCAGGGCCATTTCTAGGATACATTTTTCTGATATTAGTAGATGCATATACTAAATGGCCAGAAGTACACATAGTGAAAAATATGTCAACACCGAATACTATAGATAAATGTAGAGAAATATTTACTGTTTTTGGATTACCTCAAACCTTAGTATCGGATAATGGTCGAACTTTCATAGCAGAAGAATTTTCAGATTTTTTAAAGAACAATGGTATTCGCCATAGGCGTACAGCGCCATACCACCCAGCTACAAATGGCCTGGCAGAACGGTTCGTTCAAACCATGAAACAAAGCTTACGTAAATTAAACACCACAACCTCGAACATCAAGGCCAATCTACAAAAATTCTTATTTCATTATCGGTTAATGCCACATCCGGAATTGAATAAATCTCCCGCCGAAGCTATGTTTGGAAGGAAGTTAAGAAGTAGATTGGACTTAATGTTCCCCGAAACAAATAAAAGTAACAATATAGAAAATCAATTGGATAAAGTTAGGAAGTTTGAAAGAGGTGAAAGAGTGGCGGCGCGAGAGTACCTAGATAAAAATGTGAAGTGGCGTTTTGGAAATGTAGTTTCAAAATTAGGAACGAAAAGATATTTGGAATGATGTCTGCTAACTATACGCTCAACTAATTTTCATTAATTATTAAAAAACTATTATTTCCCAAACTCTAAAAGTGGTTTCCTAAACTTTCCCATACGATTCCCAAACGATTGCAATAAAAAAATAAGATTTATCATATTTGTCTGCTAACTATACGGAGGTCCATATTCGAATGAAAATTAGTTATTTATATTTAAAAAAGTAAATGTTTAAATGAAAAATTAATGAATTATAAATAATGTACAAACGATGTACAAACGATTAAGCACGATAAACACATAAATATGCAATAATTATAGCATAGGGGGGGGCTAACTATCATTCGTCTAGTTACTAAAACTTTGTTATTTTTTTTTTCAATTAACCAGGAATGTACAAATAATAAAAATTGTGGTACATTCATGTACAAACGATGTACAAACCGAATATACTAATAGTTTTATACATTGTTGTAGGAGGGGGGCCAACTTTGTAGACCTGAAATCGTCCCGTCATTATTCAGCCGTCGGAAGTCGGTAAACCATTCACGTCGATGGGTAATATGACGCGATGCTCCGCTGTCGGTTAACCAGATTTCTTGTTGATTCGCATTCAAAATTTCGTTGGTAATACTAACCGATGGCGCCGAACCTTTCTTATTATCGATCTTGTATGACTTACTTCTTCGCTCTTCTACCTCGAATGCGCAATCTCGAGATTCTCGGTTTTCGGTTTCGTCGCGACTGCCTTTGTCCCGTCTTCTGCTTCTGCACTCGCGCGCGTAATGTCCCTTTTTCTTACACTTGAAACATTCTATGTCTACCTTGTCTCTAAAGTTTCGCGGCTTCCTAGTATCTTTTTTCGCATTCGATTCGTTGTTTTTCCCCGAACTTTTATTCTTGAACGCCGAAAAGGCTCCCGAGACTTCACTGTCCTCCGTCAATCGAACTTCCTCACGAATAAGTTTTTCTTGCAGGTATTCCATCGTCTGACGGTTCGGTTTGACACTGTCTCACGCTGTTTAGAATGTAGCATATTTCGGCAATAAACTCACGAGCACTTTTGCCATGATCGTCGTCTCTGATACTGCTTCACCCACATCCTGCAGTTGTACGGCCATATTTTGCACTTTTGCGATGTGCTGTACGATCGAGTCTCCCGGAGACATTCGATACTCGTGAAACTTCTGTGTCAGCAACAGTTTATTCGTCGTGGACTTCTGCTCGTGAATGCGAGCCAACTTCCCATATTTCTTTCGCTGTAGTACACACATATAATGATTCCAGTTGTTCGTACTCGATCGACGACGATACAGGAACATCGCTCTCGCATTATCCTTTATCCACAGCTTCTTCGCTGCCTCTTGACCTGTATCAACCGGCATTGGTCTCTCGCCATTTACTAAGTCTTGAATCCCGTATGCGATAAGTAGGGCGTTTATTTGAAATTTCTATCCTTAGAAATGCTTTCCATTAAACTTCGTAACACTTCGCACTGAGATCTCGTCGGTCATTTTAGACTCGCGACTGCACAACGGTTTTCTTTGAGACAAACTTCTTCGGTAATGGTTTCCATCACGACACGGCCACGTGTTGCACGCTTCTCGAACGTTCCCACACTTTCTCGCGATCTCTACTCAATTAGAGCGAACTAGGCTCATAACTTGTTACGGTTATGGTATGGGATGGCGAGGAAAGGAGCAAGAGCTTGAATTTAGAGAAGCATAGCAGAATAACTACTTAATAATTTTAATTGAAAAGAAAAAGAAACACGTTTCACGTCCGACCGTTACAGTGGCTCCGAACATACATACAGAGACAGAACATACAGACGAACGAACGAAAAGCTAACACGTTGTCCTTCCCAAACTCAACTTAGTGTCGCCACCTCTTTTGGCATACATGTAATAAATCTCTTTTATCGACACGCGCTAAACTGCTCCAACAGAGACATGCCGCTTGTGAGACAATGCCAACCAGAGCCAACAATGCCAACATTATTAATTATGTGCAAACAAAAAATCAAATTGTATTTGAATATATGAATTAAAATTTCCCGATTAATGCTATCTATCTATGAGTGGGTTTGATTATATTCCTGGCTTAATTATTAAATCTTGGCGATTAGCCGTTTGCGAAACTTTATTATTAAGGTATTATTAAGATAGCAATAAGTTATAATTATTGAAAAAAATGATATTGACTAATAAGGATAATGCCAACCAAAGGACCATACGATATTATTACAATTAACGGCTATTTTATTAAATTAGGATTTTATTTGGAATATATAATTATTCCATCGAAAAATGATTAAAAACCAAAACGATCGAGTTATTCATGATCGGAGCATTTTTACTGTCGCGATTTTTACTGTGATTAGCCGTTCGCGAAATTTTATTTGTCTATAACCTTACTTTTAAGAGTGTGCAAACGCAAAATCGAATTGTATGTGAATGTGCAAATTACCAAAAATTTACCGATTAGTGCTATCTATGTATGAGTTGGTTTGATTATATTCCTGGCTTAATTACTGCGAGTTGCCATTCATGAAGCTTTATTTGTTTATAACATTATTAACCCTCAAACACCACACTTCCTGAGCCACCCGTTAACACCACACATGGGTTAGCGTAACCCAGAAGTTTCTTCTTTTTATATCTTAGGATCTAATGTATCAATTTTAAAATCTTTTTTTTAATCGATACACCAAAGAGTAAGGAAAAATAATATATAAATGAAAATGACATAAAATATCTGGTATTCGAGCTCTTTTGAAAAAAGAGGAGAGAAAACCGAAGAAATGCTGGCGCGTATTTCGAACGGACTAGGTAAACGTAACTCAGAAATGTGTTTGAGGGTTAAAACTATGCAAACGAAAATTCGAATTATATGTAATTGCGCAAACGAAAATTTACCGCTTAATGCTATATATGAGTGGTTTTGATTTGTTATGTTCCAAGCTTAATTACTGCAATTAGTCATTCGCGAAGCTTTATTTATTTATAACTCTATTATTAAGTCACCTATATTAGCGGACATTGTCCTTGAGGATCTGGAGTTTCATTGCGTTGACAACCTTGATTTTATTTTGCGAGTATTTTATCGTTATGTGAACGATATTTTTGCTATTATACCGAGAGGTAAAGTCCAACATGTGTTAGATGTGTTCAACAACTATCATCACAGATTGCAATTCACATGCGAAATTGAGAACAGTGATTGTATTAATTTTCTGGATACAACGGTCAGTAGATTGAATGGGAAGTTGGTGACGAATTGGTTTCGCAAACCTACTTGGTCGGGACGTTACATCAATTATCTTTCGGCACACCCTGTGAAAATAAGTGTTATTACGAGCCTGGTTGATCGTGCGATACTTCTGTCAAACAACCAGTTCCACGCTTCAAATATTGATCTTGTGCGCAAGATTTGATTAAATAACAGTTATCCTCTTAATTTTATAAACAGACATAATAACCGTAGATTAAAAATTATTAAATACCGTGACAATCTGAATAATTGCGATAAAGAGGTGCAAGTGAATAACAAGTTGGTGACCATACCGTATGTCGAGAGTTTAAGTGGAAAAATTAAGCGAACGCTGAAGCGCTGTAACGTTGACACCATTTTTTCCGTTACTAAAAAACTCGATTGCTTTATTAAAAGAGGCAAAGACAGATTGATCAATGGTAAACAAACAAGTGTGGTCTATAAAATAGATTGCACGAACTGCGACTCTTGTTACATTGGTCAAACCAAACGACACCTCGATACACGGATTAAAGAGCATATATCAGACATCAAAAAATAGGACAGCAATCAGTCGGTTGTTAGCAAGCACAGGGTTTCACATAACCATGAATGTGATTGGGCTGATGTCAAGATCTTGCATCAGGAGAAACACAATAGGAAGAGGGAGATCACTGAGATGTTTTTTATTAAGAAGCATTTGAACTCCATCAATTTGCAGAGGGACACAGATAATTTGCCCGGTGTCTACGATAATATTTTGGAGCTCACTTAGCGGTTTGTCTCTTCCTAGCTAGTCTTTGTTTGGTCGCCGACTGATGATGTTCTGATCCTCGCTCCGGTTTAAGTCATTTTCTGCCAGTAAGTGCCACTGGTCCACGCTTACATTTGTTCACCCTTTTGGTTTTTATGTTAATCTTAATGTTTATGTTGTATTTTTATATTGTACTTCTTATTATATTTTTTATTTTTTATTTTTACTTGGAGGTTTTGATGTTTACTGTGTGAATTTTAGAAGATGACTTGGAAATTACTGTACTTGATAAGGGCCTAAAACTGTAAGGCCGAAACGTCGTGTATAATAAAGAACATTTGTCAGTTTGGTCGTCTAATTCTTGGTTGTTTATTATTAAGAATGTGCGAACGAAAAATCAAATTGTATATGAATGTGTAAATGAAAATTTACCGATTAATCCTATATGAGACTGATTCTGATTATGTTCCAAGCTTAATTACTGCGGTTAGCCGTTTGCGAAACTTTCTTTGTTCATAACATTATTAAAATATTCAAACGAAAAATCGAATTATACGTGAATGCGCAAATGAAAATTTATCGATTACTGCTATCATGAGTTTTTATTCCAGGCTTAATTACGGCGTTTAGCCGTTCGCGAAACTTTATTTGTTTATAACTTTATTATTAACGTATTATTAAGATAGCAATAACTTGTAATTATATATTGGAGTCGATCACGAACTGTCAACACGTTCGGACGTACTATCCGGTGTTCCGCGTGGTAGTCGATTGCGTGGGGTTAGTTTGTGTGCGATCTCTCTATTACTCTTAACGCAAGAAGAAGCAACGATTATTTCTGTGGGAAGTTAACGTCAAATTGAAAGATGAATGCACCTGAGTACAGGTGTCAACAAACCCAACAAGAATGCTCAAAGAACAGCAACAAAACAACGACCGAAAACGTAACGCAACCAAGTCTCAGTTATGCTAAGGTTACGTAGAGCGAACTTTTTCCTAAAAAGGACCAAGCTATTGTTATAGATGCTATTGACGAAATTCCAGTTAAAGAATACATCACAGCTATTGGAGCAATAATAAATCCAAGTAATATCAGATGCGCATCACGGATATCTAGTAACAGAATATATCTATTCCTAGCTGACAAGAAGCTTGTCGACACACTCGTCGACGCTCAAACCAAAATAAATACCAGGGAACATACACTGTTAGTAAGACCGTTGATCACAAGAGCCAAGCGAATTATTATATCTAACGTGTGTCCAATAATTCCACATCAGGTAATTCTTGACAATCTTAACGCATTAAAAATCACGGCGTTGTCTCCAATTACATTCATAAGAGCAGGCATGTCCGAACCAGGCTATATACACATTCTAAGCTTTAGAAGACAGGTTATATTCAACCAGAGGATGTTAATAAGCTTCCCGATAACCTTCAAATTAATTCAAATTAATTAAGATGACACTAATTATTGGCTTTACATTTCATCCGATAATCCTACATGTTTTATCTGCAAGAAAGAAGAGCATCTAGCCAAACAATGTACTAGTCCAATACAATCAGCAACATCCTTGGAGGAAGATATGAGACAAAGCAACGGTAGTAATCTCTCGGAAGAAATTAAAGGAACGAAGCGGGCACTATCTTTTAATGGGAGCACTATCTCCAAAAATTTCACTATACAAGACAGTAACACCCCGAATAACGAGCTGGATGTGGACAAGGAACCTGATAAAAATGAAAGTGTGAGCGAGCCGACCAGAAAACCATCGAAGAAAAAGGCAAAAGTAACATCAACGGAACTAGATACAGCCAAAAACAAAGGAATGGATGAGGTACTTCTACCAATTAAAGACTTATTGCAGTCGAGCACTAATCCGTACGTGCTTGACTATGAACAACTTAAGGACTTTATTGTCAAAGCAGCCGGAAACAAGAATATATCCTCACTAGCATCTGGATACACAAGTAATTTTGACGAATTAATTAAAATGCTCCGAGAAATATATCCCAAACTCAAAGAACGGGCTATTAAAAACCGATTAACAAGGATCATAAAAAAACTTGAAGAATATAACCTATGGGCTGAAGATATAAGTAGTGGACCGGAAACGGATCGTATATCAGAACAAGGATATATAACGACCCTCGATGAAAACAAGGAAGTGCTATCTGACGGAACGTCTCAGGAGAAACTTCAAGATGGAGCCTTGGAATCTTAGGATCGTTTTCTGGAACACCCGGAGTTTGTTAAGACACAAAATTGAACTCGAGTGTATCTTGTCCGATATAGACGTATTTATTGGTACAGAGACATGGTTAAAAGATAACACTAAATTAGATTACTCAGGCTTTAATATGGTAAGGCAAGACAGGCAGGAAAGAATAGGCGGTGGTATTATTTTTTTTTAATCAGGAAAACACTGAAATTCCGTATATTTAATCACATTACTAGACTCAATGAAAAATACGAAACATCTGGAATCAAAATAACCAATATAACATTCGCCATAAACTTGACTGCTTGCTATAGGATACCGGGGAACAACTTGTCAAAGTCTGAATGGGAGCAATTAATGTCTACACTATATGTTAATGATAACCCTTGCATAATCCTAGGAGATTTTAATGCTCACAATACAGTTTGGAATTGCAGTGACAATGACGTTAACGGGAGCCGTCTTGCAAATTTGCTGAATGATCTGGACATTTTTACCCATAATGTCAAAGGCTTAACGCATATAGATTTTTATAGAAAGCGCCTCTCTAATCTTGACTTAATTTTATCCACCCCCAGTATAGCTGACTTAATGAATGTTAGTACGTTAGAGGACACATTAGGATCAGATCACTACCCTATTAAAGTCGAACTAAAAGCTCAAAGACATTTATATGAAAACAAAAGTAATAGAATTGTATAAAAAAAAAACGAGCTGGGATAGCTTTCAAAAATTCTTTGACAATTGCTATACTGAGTTCTTAAAACAGGATTACAATTCCTTAACAACAGAAGGGAAATATGAATACCTTATTAACAAAATAATTGAAGGCACAATTAATAATTCTCCAAAAAGAAAAAAATTCAGAACTAAACGTTATAAATATCCAGTAGCGTAGTGGGATGAAGAATGTTCTAGACTCATTCGACTTAGGAAGGCATTTTTGAAGAAATGGAAGCATACTCGTTCCGTGACGGACTACATAGCTTATAAAAAATTAGTTGCACTTGGTAGAAAATTATTAAAAAAAAAGAAAGTAGATAATTTTAGAAGTTTCCTAAAAACTACTGACGTTAAAACAGACGTTAATTATGTTTGGAATAAAGTTAAAATTTTTAAAAATAAATGGGCGAATACAGATATTAAACATGGACCATCTAATACGCTTAAAGAGGAAACAATTAAAACTATTGATAAGATCAGTCCACCATGGGTTCCTACGGATCCCAGCTGGCTGCCCAGGTGTAAGAATAATTACTTTCTAGATCGGGATTTTGATTTTGCTGAATTCAATCTCGCGGTCGGTAGTGGTAACTCTCGTTCGGCGCCAGGTTTCGATAGAATTGAATATGAATGTATTAAACAAATGCCTACTAAAATAAAGCTTATCCTCCTTGATTTATTTAACAAAATGTATACCACCAATAGTTATCCTTCATCATGGCAAAATTTTCGAACCTTTTTCATAAAAAAAGTCAATGGGATAAGCGTAAGACCAATCTCGTTGTCGTTTTGTCTCTGTAAAATATTTGAACGCCTGATCAAGAGAAGATTGCAGTGGTGGATTGAGAAAGAAGTGATTCTCCCCAGCTCCCAATCAGGTTTTCGGGAGGGCAGGTCTTGCACAGATAATTTGGCAGCTATGGCCGTTACAATTGAGGATGCATTTGCAAATAAAAGAGATGTTTTTGGTTGTTTTTTGGACGTTAAAGGTGCCTTTGACAATGTTAATGGAGAAATACTTCTAGACAAATTAGCTAAAATAGGAGTGTCAAGTCAAGTTATCAAATTCATTAAATTTCTAACATACGAAAGAAACAATGTGTACACGTATCGGATCTCCACGATGTCAATAGGAAAACATTCAAGGGTTTACCACAAGGAGGAGTTCTCAGTCCTTTATTATATGCAATATACGTAAAAGATATCACGAATGACGTGCCTAACATTATCACAGTATCACAATTTGCGGACGATGTTTCTCTATATATAATTGTTAACAAACCAAACGAAAATAAAAAACAGCTTGAAGGTGCAATTAATAACATTAAATCTAATTTATTTGTGTTGATGCATTTCAACAAAAACGGAATTATACCTGGAACTACCCATATTAAAGTAGGAGATTGTAAAATAAAATCGGTCTCAACAGTTAAATTTTTAGGAATTGTTTTCGATTATGACATGTCCTTTAAAACACACGTAGATATAACCAGACAGAAATGCTTTTGAAGAATGAATATTCTTATATTTTTAGGAGGTATAAGATGGGGCGCCGATCCAAAAACATTAATTTTGTTGTACAAAGCTTAATTAGATCAATCATTGATTATAATAGTTTTATATTTTTTCCAAAAAATGAAGAACTAATTTTGAAACTAGAACGGATTCAATATGCTGCACTCAGAGTGGCATTAGGTTATCGGAGGAGTACTCCTACAAATATTATTTTAGGCGAAGCTAAATGTTTACCACTTAAGTTAAGAGCCGAATTACTATGTAACAATTACCTTTGCAAAGTCTATTCGAATACAAACTTACCAAACTTTAGAATGTTTGATCATGTTCTTACAAAAATGCGTCAGAGTATAACGACTAATAGTAAAAACTAATCGATGCTTCTTAAACAAATACGAGACACAAAGGATATAAAAAAATTCATAAGAATCTACCTTCCCGCAATATCTATGTGAATTGGGTGCAACCGAAATTTCCTATGATCGTAATCTAGGTGCTATGTTAAACGAGGCAGGCAATACCAACGAAGCGTTCCAAGATTACATTAAAAATAATACTGAAGACAGTCTTGCCATCTTTACTGATGGAAGCAAAAAAGATAACTCAGTTTCGGTGGGTGCGGTCTTTCTCTGTCCGGAATTTAACCAAGCAGGCCAAATAAGTATACACAAGACAAGTTCTATCTTCACAGCCAAATGTGTAGCGATTAAGCTCGGTATTGAATTTGTCCTTAACAACACCGATAAGAATGTGTTAATATTTACTGATTCTCTCAGTGCAGTAATGGCTCTGGAAGCTTCTAAGATAATTACAAAGACTAATCCTTATATAACTGACATTAAAAATATAATAAATAGGCTCACATCTTTAACAGAGGGTAAACGGAAAATCTCCTTCTGCTGGATTCCTTCTCATAAAGGTATAATCCACAATGAGGAAGTTGACGGCCTGGCCAAGAGCGCCACTAAATCTAATCCTTCGTCAAACACATTAGTTCCATACACGGACTTCCTTTCCTACTTTAAGAACAAAACCTATAACATGTTTCTCTAGCAGATTAATAATCAAGGAAATTATAAAGGTAAATTTTATTTTGAGCACTATCATTCAGACAACAGAAAAGCATGGTTCGATACAAAAAAAACTCTCGAGAGACTTCATTACGTGGGTTAACAGATGCAGATCCAACCACTACCATCTGGGAGAATCATTGGCGAGAATCGGAATTATTGAAAGTCCAAAATGTTCATGTAACTATCCCACACAAGACTTGGATCATACTATCTGGCACTGTCCAAACTACGAAAAATACCGAACTAAAATGCTGCAATCCCTTGGACGGCAAGGTTACTATGCACCGCATAAAATGAGCGTTTTTCTATGTAAACCGAATATAACGGCACTAATAACTATACATAAATTCGTCAAATGTCACCAATTATGTATTTAATAGTTTATATATAATAGATAAGTGTTATGTGTTTGTAAGGCCAAATAAACCCGTACGGGTTTGAAGAGCTTAAAATAAAAAAAAACTTGTAATTATTGCAAAAAAGGATATTAACTGATAAAGACATTACATAAAGAGAAAAGCGACATATAGCATAAGTATTATATTAATAAAAGATAGTGTATGTGTGTGTGCGTGCGCGCGCGCGCGCGTGCATGCATGTGCGTATGCGTGCAGATGCGAGAGACTAGTGACCCTTTAATAAGAGTCTGGCCATAAGAGCGATTGGGTCAAAATCGTGCGAGAGAGAAAGATGAGTTATACTACAAGATGAGTTATACTCATTGAAATGTAGTGTGGACTATCTGTAGCGCATGCGTGAGCACATGCGTAGCGAATATACAGGGTGTCCCGGGTTTTAACCGACAAACTGCGGGAGCATATTCTACTAGTGGAAATAAGAAAAAATTCTTATATCGAGTTTGCTTAGAAATGCTTTATTACAAAATTATAAACCAATATTGAAAAGAAATATGAAATAAGTAACAACGGATTTTTTCACAAAAATAAAAATTATGTACGCAATGATTTAGTGACGCATTTCAAAATGTTGTCCTTGCACATCGATACAAGCTAGACATCGACGTAGTACAGAATTTGTTACAGTACGACATTCCTGAAAATTTTGTTGCATCTCAGTAACTGAATTAGTAATTCGTTGCTTTAAATCTTCAAGCGAGATTACTTCTGTACTGTAAACTTTATTTTTTAAAGTTCCCCATAAATAAAAATCAAGAGGCGTTAAATCGGGCGATCTTGGAGGCCAGAAAACCGGTCCTCCTCGACCAATCCACCTATGAGCGTAATGTTCATCTAACCAGTTTCTAACTTGTCTAGCATAGTGCGATGGACAACCGTCTAACTGTATCCAGCTGTTTTGGCGAAACTGCAGTGGCACATTTTCCATCAAAATTGGTAAATCGTTTGATAGGAATCTTCGAAAAGATTCTCCGTTCAATCGGTCAGGTAAAAAGAACGGACCAATAAGCCGGTCATGAAGCATACCCATCCAAACATTACATCGAAATTCGTGTTGAAAGTTTCTTTGTCTGGTAGTATGTGGATTATTATGAGTCCATACATGGCTATTATGAGAATTGAATATGCCTCGTCTTGTAAAGGTCGCTTCATCTGTCCATAATATCATTGATGAGAATCGTACTGAATCGTTTCAACATAGTGAACATGAATACATGTGAATACACATAACATAAACATCTTCGACCTTCCAAATTCTACACTATGTTCCGTTGTTACTTATCTCATATTTCTTTTCAATATTGGTTTATAACTTTGTAATAAAGCATTTCTAAGCAAACTCGATATAAGAATTTTTTCTTATTTCCACTAGTAGAATATGCTCCCGCAGTTTGTCGGTTAAAACCCGGGACACCCTGTATATATATATATATATATATATATATCTTTCTCTCTCGCACCATTTTGACCAAATCGCTTATGGCTAGACTCTTATTGGAGGGTCTCTACGAGAGACCGGCTGTTGCTGCCATCTATCCATGAAAAACGAACTGTACAAACGACGATAATGATGATAACGACGTTTCTTAAATGTTAATTTGCCAAATCGGACTTTGCATCGCAATATCTCTGCTTCTACGCCACATACACGAAAAATTAAAACACTTTTTTATATAATGCAAACCCAAGCTATCCATTGAGCCTACTACTCTGAAATTGATCCGTTCAGTGGTTATTAAGATACGATAATCTAGGTGTCTCTGAAATCGTCGCTTCGCGTAAAGATACACGGTCAGTCTCGCTTCGCGTGCACTTGGCGCGAGACACTACCATGTCTCATGATATCTTGGGAAGAGTATATTTGATGGAATTTTAGCTTTAAATCAGAAATAGGTATGGGTTAAGTTATATTTTCCCAAACTGGAGCTCCGGACACATACGTTCGTTTTTAGCCCGCTTCGCGGGAGGGCGGGGAGGGAGGCGAAACCCCAGCCCCCTGCCCTCCCGCGAAGCGAGTTGAAAAGCGGGCTGAGCGTATGAGCGTATGGAGCGGGGCTCCAGTTTCGGAAAATATAACTTAACTCAAATCTATTTCTGATTTAAAGCTAAAATTCCATCAATATACTCTTTCGTAAACGTATATGGTATTGTAAAATTATAATCTAGTTATTAAACTTTTTTGTTAATAACTTTTTATTAAACAACTTCCCCGATTAAAATCTTCTGAAGGTTACTCAGGACATTGACCTTGACAACATATGTCAAGATCAAGGTCGAGGTGTCCCCTAATGTAAATAATTACCAAAATTATATAATATATGTAAATTATATAATATACATATACAGAGTGTTTCTTTTTAAGTGATACAGTCGATTATCTTGCGAACCGATGATTTTATTGAAACATTTTCCGAACGAAAGTTGCATGGCTTGAAGAGCGCCATTCAGTGGCAGTAACAGATTGGTCGTTCGGGGTCATTTTCAAGGTCATTTGAAGGTCAAGTCCAATTTTTGAAACAGAAATCCATACTTTTTATTGCAGATTCTGATTCTCCGTCGAAAAGTAAGTAACGTTTGTTCGAAACATTTTTTAAAAACGCCCTCCTTATCCCGAAAACTTAGGTTCAACCTTTGGCGGACCAATGATATAACTCGCTTTATAACAGACACTGAAGTTATTTTTTAGTATTTTACTGTTTACCGTCAGCATTAACGTTACCCAGTGTGCACTACGTGGAGGTTGCTCATCAGATTTGTACACCTTGTGGTCCTGAAAATGGCCGATTGCTCCGTTTTACACTATTCCATGAGATGTTCAAAATGTCCTCCAGCATTTTCTAAACATAATATAATTCTTCTTCTGAAATTACGTACTGCTTCTCGTAACGTATCTCGAGTGATCTCCAAACATGCTCTCCTTATTCTTTGCATCATGTGCAAATCCGATCAGCAACCTTCACGTGGTGCACACTGGGTAACGCTAATGCTGACGGTAAACAGTAAAATACTAAAAAAAAACTTCAGTATATTATAAAGCGAGTTATTATCATTGGTCCGCCAAAGGTTGAACCTGAGTTTTTGGGATAAGGAGGGCGTTTTTAAAAAAACTGTTTCGAACAAAGGTTACTTACTTTTCGACGGAGAATTAGAATCTGCAATAAAAAGTGTGGGTTTCTGTTTAAAAAATTGGACTTGACCTTCAAATGACATTGAAAATGACTCCGAATGACCAATCTGTTACGGCCACTGAATGGCCCCATTCAAGCCATGCAACTTTCGTTCGAAAAAGTTTTCAATAAAATCATCGGTTCGCGAGATAATCGACTGTATCACTTAAAAAGAAACACCTTCTATATAAAATATTATATTCTTATATTATATTATATTAATATCTTGTATATACTGTTATGTTCTAAATAACATTACAACTTACCTTCCAAATAAGATTATACTGTTACATATCTCAATGGCATCGTAACATCTTTGCGTGAATGTATCAATAGAATGAAATAGAATTTGTTTATTTACATTCCAATCCTTATATGATTTAATATGAATAATTATATTCATGACCTGAAATTTATTTTTTTGAAATGAATGAATGGCCATTTTATCAAATTTCCTATCAAAATATTTCTTTTTTCAGAGATACAATTTTTTATTATTGAAATTTATTATTAACCCTCAAGCACCACACCTTCTGAGCCACGAAGTTTTACTTCGTTATCACTACGCAGCGTCGTGCGCATTAAAGCTGCTAGATGACGGGACTTCTGACAAGGGACCTGTCACAACTGTCCGAAACCGATTTGATTCTCCTTGAAATATGTTATAAGTATAAAAATCTAAGAGACACGTATTTTTTTATACGTGTCCAATCTCACTTTTAAGGGGTAAAACACCTCCTAAAATATAATGCGGCATATTTGCTATTTAGAGAATATCTTCGAAACCGTGAGAGATACAAAAAAATGTTTTAGATAAAAGTGTACTGGGAAATAACGTTCTTGAGTATGATGTAATCAAATTTAGCAATAATTTAATATTTTGCAAAATACCCCCATCACCATCACTTATTTTTGCTCAATTAAACATTTTTGTTAGGACAAAAATTAAAGAAAAGTTTATGCCAAATTCAATCATGTATAACAAAGTTGATTTCCGCAATGCCATTTTTGGAAAATAAGCCGTAAACAACTCACTGCCGTACTATAAGTGTGCGCAGCGTCTGTGTCCCGTTTATGCAAGGTATATTGTACTAATCTGTTCTGCATCATACCGTATATCAATTTAATATTTCCTTCTCTTACTTTTTATCACATGAAATCTGAAAAAGTTGATAGATGTGCGAGTCATAAAGACGTATGTAGTAAACAGAATTTTCGTTGTTGTTCTTTTAATCGTCCTGCAATCGGTTTTGCTTATCTTATGTGGTAATACGATAATGCTTATTGTTTTACTTACGAAAATTATGTTATCAAAGCACTAAACGTACATGTGTAAAATGAAATTCGTAAGTCAGATTTCATGTGATAAAAAGTAAGAGAAGGAAATATTAAATTGATATACGGTATGATGCAGAACAGATTAGTACAATATACCTTGCATAAACGGGACACAGACGCTGCGCACACTTATAGTACGGCAGTGAGTTGTTTACGGCTTATTTTCCAAAAATGGCATTGCGGAAATCAACTTTGTTATACATGATTGAATTTGGCATAAACTTTTCTTTAATTTTTGTCCTAACAAAAATGTTTAATTGAGCAAAAATAAGTGATGGTGATGGGGGTATTTTGCAAAATATTAAATTATTGCTAAATTTGATTACATCATACTCAAGAACGTTATTTCCCAGTACACTTTTATCTAAAACATTTTTTTGTATTTCTCACGGTTTCGAAGATATTCTCTAAATATTAGGTTGTTCATTAAGTTCTGCGGTTTTTTTTGCCCTAAATTAAAACATAAATCTATTGTACTTACATATTTATTCAATCTAGAATGTATTGTCCATCTTGATCGACCACCTTCTGCCAACGTTCTGGAAGGGACATAATGCCGCGTTTGTAGAAGTCGCGCGACTTCTGCGTGAAAAAGTCCTCCAAGTACGTTTGAATATCGTCCACTGAATTAAAGCGCTGCCCGTCGAGATTGTTTTGGAGTGACCGGAACAGATGGTAATCCGACGGCGCAAGGTCTGGGGAGTATGGTGGGTGCTGCATGACTTCCCAGCCAAAGCACTTCAACTTCTTCTTGGTCACCAAAGCAGTGTGTGGTTTGGCGTTGTCGTGGTGGAAGACAACGCCCTTCCTGTTCGCCAATTCCGGCCGCTTCTCCGCCACTGCCTGCTTCAATTTTTCTAACTGAGCGCAATGCTTCTCGGCGTCGATGGTCTGACCGCGCGGAAGCAGCTCGAAGTACAGGACGCCTCGCCAATCCCACCACACACTCAGCATCACTTTCTTCGGATGCAAATCCGCTTTGGCAACCGATTGTGACGACTCACCCGGACCGCACCATGACCGCTTGCGTCGAATGTTGTTATATACCACCCATTTTTCATCTCCCGTGACCACCCGTTTGAGAAAGGCCTCCAGCGAGTTTCATTTCAACAGGGATTCACAGATCATGACGCAGTCCAAAATGTTCTTTTCGGTGAGCTCGTGAGGGACCCAAACATCTGCTTTTTTCCGACATCCCAAGCCGTTTTAATCGCTGCGCAACCGTTGTATGGGCGATGTCGAAGCGCTCCGCGATCTCCCGCGTCGTCAGGTGTCGGTCTGCTTTGATTGCGTCCACGATTTGGTCGTCGTCAGTGGTGGATGGACGACCGGAGCGAGTAGCATCGGAGACGTTCACATCTCCGGAACGAAAGCGCGCAAACCAACGCTGACTAGTGTCAGCGCTTATGGCCGAGTCGCCGTACACGCCACATATCTCACGTTGTGCGTCCGTCGCTTTTACTCCTTTGCGGAAGAAAAATAGCAAAATGTGCCGAAAATGCACCTTTTGATCCTCCATTTTCAATGAATAGCGCGTACACACAACACGTCAAAAGACAACAAAGACTCTGGCGAAATGTCAAGCGTTGTCTAACCTGTCACGGAGTATGCGGCAATCCGCGGTTCAGGCGATGCATGCTATCTTTTTCAATGAACAAACGCTATCTATCGAGAAAACCGCAGAACTTAATGAACAACCTAATAGCAAATATGCCGCATTATATTTTAGGAGGTGTTTTACCCCTTAAAAGTGAGATTGGACACGTATAAAAAAATACGTGTCTCTTAGATTTTTATACTTAACTAGCTGGCGCTTGTTCCTCGCGCGCTTCGCGCGCTCGGTATATTTGGAAAATATAAAGCATAAAGAACGTATTTTTTTACGACGCGCACATTTTTAGAAGTTGCAAGACGAGTGCACATAGCCTATGTTACTCAGGAAGATCTAAGCTATCCACCAGTGAAAGATTTTTTCAAATCGGTTTAGTAGTTTCAGAGATTACCCCGAACAATGGAACAAACTTTACCTCTTTATATATTAGTATAGATAACATATTTCAAGGAGAATCAAATCGGTTTCGGACAGTTGTGACAGGTCCCTTGTGAGAAAGATATATATATATCTCCTTTTTCCTTCCCGGTTCTAACCCCCACTCCTCACTCTTTAGAAATGCTGGTGCGTATTTCAAACGGACTACTGGGTAAACGTAACCCAGAGGTGTGTTTGAGGGTTAATCTTAAACAAAATCACAAAACTGATTTAACAACTGACACAGTACGATGCCTGAGTCACTTCAGATCCATAATATTTATATTTGTATAAGTATTTTAAATTAAGTTTTTATCATTATGATGACTAGCTTTTTATCTCTGAGGTTACGTCTGTCAGAAAAATATAAAAAATAATTAAATAATTTCAAAATTATAAAAACTAACATTTATACTTTTTAACTGAATACTGTGTTATCGAATACTTAGAAGATATAGTGTTTCGAAATACGCTTGTTTCGTTATTGTACTAAAATTAAGAAATTATGCACGTCGTCAAGTACGGAACAATTTCAAGTCAATTATTTTTCTGGATCCAAAGAGATCTAGGTACCGTTCAATGAGAGTTAACACAGATATTTTGCTTTAATCATCCAAACTATGTTCTATTCATTGAGACTTCTATAACAGTTTTGCTTTTTAAAATAAAAAGCTAATTTATCTTGCCTTTATATTAGGTGTATAAATTAATTCGGTGCCTTTACTTTTAATCCATCATAATCCATCACTTCACTTTAAATTCAAATATCTTCCCGCCATTTAATAGATTGTAATGTGCTACTTTTAACATTTACAATACGCAATGTAGCTTGGCAAAGTTGACAACATAATTTCACAAAACAGTATCGAATACGAAGGCGTTTGACAAGCAACATATCAGACGAGTGAGTCCCGATTGCGCACATTACTCATCGGACGCGAAGATATTTTCCGATCGGACATAGTTTCGATCGGACACATTTCCGATCGGACACAGTTCCGATCGGACGCAGATTTTATCGGACACATACAGTTTCCATCGGACACATACAGTTTCCATCGGACACATATAGTTTCTATCGGACACAGTTCCGATCGGACACACATTCTATCGGACACATACAGTTTCCACCGGACAGTTCCGATCGGATACACCCACCAGTTGCATTACCCGCCCCACGCTAACACTGTCGAGTAATTGGTACGATTCTGCATTGGTTCAACGACGTGAAAAGTCAAAAACATAGATCTCCTTGAACCCATGTGGAATCGTACCGATGATTCGACAGTGTTCGCATGATGCGGGTAATGCAGGTGGAGGGGCTTCGCCTTCGGCGAAGCACCTTCCACTTGCACCCCCACCGAAAAAAAAAAACTTCAGGGGGGCTATCCCGCCCGAGGTGGACCCCGATTGGTGTGGAATGTCCAAGACACGGACCCCGTCGAAGCCATGCGGAATCATTTACTAATCATTAAACATATTTTGGTAATAAATGTGTCCGATCGAAACTGTGTCTGATAGAGAATGTGTCCGATGGAAACTGTATCCGATGGAAACTGTATCCGATGGAAACTGTGTCCGATGGAAACTGTGTCCGATCGGAACTGTGTCCGATGGAAACTGTATGTGTCTGATAGAATCTGTGTCCAATCGGAACTGTGTCCAATGGTAACTGTGTCCGATCGGAAATGTGTCCGATCGAATTTGTGTCCGATCGAAAATGTGTCCGATCGGAAATATGTCCGATCGACAAGGGGACCCCCAGGCAGTATAATCACCTATTTTGCTGAGTCTTATATATATTGTTGTTCCATCTTCCCACTAATTCGTCCTAAAAGGATACAACGCACCTCTGAAGCATTCGCGAGAAAAACGTGTTTAAAACTTTACGTGATCGTAATGTACCGAGTAGGAAGAACGGATTGGCAGCTAACAGCGTGGCGTAGTGAGTAAGGCGCTCGACTAGTATGCTGCGTGTTGCTGGTTCAAATCTTACTTTTGAAATTTTTTTACATGAAAGTGAATTGTGCTATATACGAGGTCTGTCCCAAAAGTATCCGACCTTTGCCTGTATCATGAGAAAGAGCTATTCTGGAGTGATATGAACAATGTCGCCTTCAAAGTAGTTTCCTTTCGAAGCAATGACCTTCTGCCAACGGTGCACCCACTTGCGAAAGCAGTCCTGGAAGTCGTTTTTTGTGCCAACAGCTCCCTCGTCTCATTTCGCTTTATTTCCTCAACATCGTCAAATCTTTTGCCCTTCAACGGATGTTTCAACTTAGGAAATAACCAAAAGTCACACGGGGCTATGTGTGGACTGTACGGAGGTTGACGAAGTTGGACAATGTCGTGTTTAGTCAAAAACTCCTGAATTCTTTTGATCTTCCGTAAGCACTCGGAACGAATTTTGCAATCACGCGACTCATTCCCAGATCTTTAGTCAATATTCGAGAAACAATAGTTTTTGGGATCCCAAGGTCCTCTTCTAACTCATGCACAGTCAAACAACGATTTTTGTTGATTGCGAATCGCACATATTCCACGTTTTCTGCTGTTTTCGACGTTGAAAGTGCCGGAACGAGGATCACTGTCCACTGAGACACGGCCATCTTTGAACCGTCTAAACCATTCTTTTATTTGTGTGTCACTCATAGAGTCATTACCATAAACTTTACGGATCATGCCGATTGTCTCGGAACATGTGCGGCCAAGTTTTTGGCAAAATTTAATACAAATTCTCTGCTCGACTCGTTCAGTCATTGTGAAATGCGACGCTCGGAGTTTTCGACGCTCACACAACTGCATACCGTTGCCGACTGAACAGCTATTGGGTCGTGCCGCTTGGTGGGGGTACTCCTAAAGGCCCACCCTAAATACTGAATACCTGTTTTCCACAATAAGATGCCCAAGGACAAAGATATACGCAGAGGTCGGATACTTTTGGGACAGACCTCATATTTGTATTATTTTAACACACAAATTAATATTTCGCGCGAAATCGGAACTCGCGAGGATGCAATAAAAATACATTCGCTACATTTACATCAATTGAGCGCTCCCGTTTTTAAACCAATGCTTCAATATGCTTGGTAAGCATCAAAATTAAGAAGAAAGGCCGATATTTTTAAATATAAATGAGATTTGTTTTCCGATAACAATATTAAAACAATTATGCGCATGTAAAAATCAAAATTTTATTCAATGCGTCTACTGTACAAAAATAACAAAATTACCTTTTTTAAAAAAGGTACAAAAAAAGCGCCAAGTATACGCGCCTGAAGTTCTTTCAAAAAAGGACTCTACAAAACTAATGATATGAACAAATTGCGCCAACTCCAATGGGTATTTATGCAAACCAGAAAATCTATTACTTTATTATTACTCTTTGACCGATATTCATTGTTGATTCTGATTAAGACCATCTTAAGTACAATCACAAGATATTTGAAACCAATCACACAGTCGTATCAGCATCTTAAGAAATTACTTCAGATCGTCTGGAAATAAGAACGGACTATGAATACTAGCCTTTGATATTAAAAAATAAAGGACATAATAATATTAAGCAGATATTTTTATACAAATAAATATTTTAATACATAGAAATATATTTATTAATACAAATAGTGTTTTTTTCAAAATACTACATTCTGTAAAAAAAGTATTTGGAATTAGTTAATAAAACACAAATTACTTGTTTATTCATCAATATTGATTTTGTCACCTTCAAAATAGGCCCCATCGGATGCAATACACATGTGCCAACGCGTAAGTCCTCAAAACACTTTTCAAACGCTGAAGCTGGTATTGCTTTGAGCTCCTCGTCGTCATCGTCGTCGTCGTCGTCGACGTGGTCCTCTCACTCACGCCCTCTCGGTCTCTCATTCACTGGCTCTCTCGCTCTCTCATTCACTCGCTCTCTTGTCCTCCCGCTCTCTCGCTCTCTCACTCTCTATCGTCGTCGTCGTCGTCGTTGTCGTCGTCTCTCTCTCGCCCCCTCTCTCTCTCTCGCCCTCTCACTCACTCGCCCTCTCACTCACTCGCCCTCTCGCTCTCTCACTCACTCACTCACTCGTTCTCTCGCAAATATATCTTTTCTCACTCCAACTTCTTGCACTACATCGCGTCGTACACTTGTCGTACACCGACCGGCGGAGTTGCTGTCCGTATATCCGTGTGACTTACACATGACGGTCGGGTCGATAAATTAGAGTTTTCTAATGTAGAGCCTCTACATATGATCGTTATGTGTGAGTCACACGGATATACCAACAGTATCTCCGCCGGTCGATATAAACGGAGCTGCTGCCATCTCGATGAGAAGAACGAACTGTACAAACGACGATGACGATGACGTCGACGTTTCTTAATCGAAAATTTGCCAATTTCAGACTTTGCATCGCCATATCTCCGCTCGTAGGGCACGTAGAAGAAAAATGAAAACACTTTTATTACATAATTCGACCCCAAGCTATCCATTGAGCCTACTCTGAACTTGATCCGTTCAGCGGTTATTGAGATCTAATAATCTGAGTGTCTGCGAAAGCGTCGCTTCGCGTAAAAGAGTCACGGTGCGGTCTCGCTGCGCGTATACTTGACGCGAGACACTACCGTGTCTCTTGATTATGTTTTGAATGTTTTTTTGATAAATATCACCCTAAAACATGTAATTCTTGTGAATATAATTCTAATTAATTAAATACTTATAAATAATATATTTTGACTATTGAAAATACAAGTCTTCAGTTTTTCTTGTTAAATATAAAAACAGATTTAAATTTTCTTATTGACTTCCTTTGCCTATTTTCTTTTTTATAAAATGTGCATAACACAATTAACTAATTATAATTTATAATTTGTATTATTTGTATGTACATAGCAACTAAAAAAATGAAAATTAATTCAATAATAATAAAATAGAATAGAATAAACTATTAATTTCTGTGTTAAAATAATACAAATATATAGCACAATTCACTTTAATGTAAAAAATTTCAAAAGTAAGATTTAAACCAGCAACACGCAGCAACTAGTCGGACGCCTTACCCACTACGCCACGCTGTTAGCTGGCAATCCGTTCTTCCTACTCGGTACATTACGAGCACGTTTTTTAAACACGTTTTTCTCGCGAATGCGTGAGAAGTGCGTCGTATCCTTTTAGGACGAATTAGTGGGAAGATGGAACAACAATATATATAAATAATGAAATTGATGACTTTATTTTATTCGATCATAACTGGCATTCATCTAGATATTTTGTAGATTATATTTTTCAAGTGTAAGTTGTACACATCTTACATTTTTCAAGTGTAAGTTGTACACATTTATATTTTTCAAGTGTAAGTTGTACACATCTAACACAAGTAACTGCGTGCCAACAGTAAACACCTTACTATTCGATCCGAGGTGTAATAACAATTAATATAGAGATGTTATAGAATTCTTAACTTCGCCAGTAAATTATTATTAATGAAATTGATGACTTTATTTTATTCGATCATAACTGGCATCTAGATGTTTTTTAGATTATATTTTTCAAGTGTAAGTTGTACACATCTAACACAAGTAATTGCACAAGTTTTTTGTGTAATATCGTGACTGGCGATGAAAAATGGATTTATTTTGATAATCCCAAGCGAAATCATGGGTGGACCCCGGCCAACCAATTCGACGCCGAAGAGGAATATTCACGGGCATAAGACTTTGCTCTGCATTTAGTGGGACCAGGAGGGTGTGCTGTATTACGAACTCTTGCGTCCAAATGAAACCGTTACAGCTAATCGCTACCAACAGCAATTATGCCGATTGAGTGATGTGTTGATGCAAAAAAGACCATCCGTAGTCAACAATCGACGCAAAGTCATTCTTTTGCATGATAACGCTTGACCGCATGTTGCGAAAAGTGTGAAGCAGATTTCTAGCAGCATTTCTAGAGCTTGAATGGGAAGTCTTCCCGCATCCAGCATACTCTCCAGAGTTGGCACCGTCGGATTACTATCTCTTTCGGTCGATGCAACACGCACTTACGGACACACGCTTCTCCAGTTACGAAGAAGTCCAAAAATGGGTGGATGAATGGATCGCCTCGAAAGACACCGCGTTCTATCGTCGTGGGATTGCCCTGTTGTCGGAGAGATGGGAAAAAGTAGTATAAAATGAAGGAAATTACTTTGATTGAGGTTCATACATCTTCCCTTCAACAAATCAATTTTGGAGACGAAAAAACGGCAGGAATTAAGTTTACTACCTAATAATATCTATGCTAAATATGCCATGAGAAGGGCACTGGAACGCTGGGAGGATGGTGTGATCGTGGGCGGTAGGAAGATATCTAACTTGCGGTACGCGGATGACACTGCTATTCTGGCTAACAGCGCAGTAGAACTGGTGGAGTTGCTCGGCAGACTTGAACATCAAAGCAATAGAATAGGTTTGCGGATAAATAAGAGCAAAACGAAAGTCATGATAGTTGATCGCGCCAATCTTAACAACTCCCGTCTTCGCAGTATTGGTGAGTACAAAGTTGTTTCACAATTCGTATATTTAGGCTCTCTTATTACTAACAATGGTGATATGAAGAAAGAAATAACACGAAGAGTTGAGATAACCAAAGCTGCAACGAGGAAAATGTATAAAATCTGGAGGGATGGTTACATCACCAAACAAACCAAAGTTAGACTAGCTACATTCCTGATTTTTCCCATTTTTATGTATGACTCTGAGACCTAGACCATCTCAAAAACGGATAGACGGAAAATCGATGCATTAGAGATGGCGCAGAATACTCCGAGTACCCTGGACCGCCAGGAGAACTAATGCATCAATTCTTGAAGAACATAATATCAAGGAACGTCTTTCAACTATTATCGATAGGAGAATATTAACATACTTCGAGCATATAATAAGAAGAGATGGGGACAATCTGGAGCGTTTGGTAATACAGGGTGAAGTCCCTGGGAAGCCTCGACGTGGAAGGTCTCCTACTCGCTGGATTGATAACATCAAGGAGAGAACAGGATTGTCGCTCTATCAGGCCATCCACGCTGCAGAGAATAGTGTGATGTGACGCGATAGAGTTTCGTCTCTAAATAAATAGGTGTCACGACTCTATCTGGATGAAGATACGATTGAGAAGAAGAAGATAGAAGAGGTCCGAAAAAGCATTGACGACTTTATCAACTCAAAGCTGCCATTATTTTTCGAGAGGGGATTTACCAATTACTCGAAAGATGGACGAAAGTTATCGAAACTGGTGAATATTTAGAGGAATAAATTATCAAGCGACGCGGTAGCGTCGCGACACCAAGTACATAAAGAACAAGGTTCCGAGCGATAAGAACCACTGCATAGACGTCGGGCGCTACCAAGTAGCTTATCCGGAATTTTACGTCACTCAAACTTTCGATTACAATATTTCAGGAACTAAAGCCTTATTTAAAAATCTAACGGCACTTTAATAATATAATATGGATGCAAGCTTTCGATTGCGACCAATTCGAATAAGATTGGTGCAGTCTACCCTGAAATATCGTAATTATATGCTAGAATTGTGACGTTTCGTTCTTCTTCTCCAGATTCAGGTTCAGACTCACGTATGCTCGCACGCACACAAGCAAAGCGAGTTTGTCCCTCAAGGTACGTTCACATAGGCGCGTTAGGTTATGAAGAATTCACACTGCATCTGATGTACGATATCCAATCCAATAAGAAAATTTTAAGGATTAACATGACGAGAGAGTGAGAAGGTGAGCGAGCGAGAGAGAAAAAGAGCGAGAAAGCGAGAGAGCAAAAAAGTGGAAGAGTGAGAGAGCGAGAGAACGAGAGGGCGAGTGAGTGAGAGAGCGAGAGAGCGAGAGAGCGAGAGAGCGAGAGGGCGAAAAGGGGGAAGAGGGAGGAAGGGTGGGAGGGAGGGAGAGGGAGAGGGAGGGAGAGAGAGAGCGGATTTGAGATGTCTCAAAATATAAAAAATTTACAAAAGCAATGAGATTCCACTAAAAAGACCTCACAAAGGTATGCCAAATAGATAAAAAATCTTACCTTATACGCAAGAAAAAGTTTAAAATGCTATTTATAAAAATCAAAACTAAATATGAAATCAATAGTTAACTAACTAAGTACCTCGAAGCAATTCAGTTTGAGTATTTTATTTAAATATTTCTCATGCATACTCTCTTATCGCACAACACTGAAGTACTTGGCGTGCCCGGGTCGCATTAGACGTGTCTTCTTGTAAATATCTTATAACATTCTTATAAATTTGTACAGTATCTGAATTTTCAATAATGACTCACAAATCTTTTTAGTTGGAAATATTAAAATAAACACACAGTTTTACAGACTAGCAAAGTGATTATAAATATCTCTTTTCATTACTTATTCAATACAAATAATTTACATGTAAAGTACAGATTATGGATAGGACAGTATGTTTTAATGCGAGCCGGGCACACCAAGTACTTCAATGTCGTGCGATAAAAGAGTATGCATGGGAAATATTTAGATAAAATACTCAAATTGAATTGCTTCAAGGTACTTGGCTAGTTAACTATTAATTTCATATTTAGTTTTGATTTTTATAAATAGTTTTTTAAATTTTTTGTTGCGTACAAGGTGGGATTTTTTATGTACTTGGCATACTTTTTTACCTTTGTGAGGTTTTTGTAGTGGGATATTATTTTTTTTGTAAATTAACAGTTACTTTCTTTAAAAAAAGGCACCGCAGTAATTTGTATACCTAATATTATTTTAACACGTTGGGTGCGGCGTCGATCCCTGAGGACTGACACTGACTTTTCCGTTTGGGCGGCGTTGGTCCCTAGGGACTGACATTGTACTTTTAGTTTAGGAACGTTTAGGAACAATGTTTACACTTTTTTAATGTAATTTATTGAAACATTCTAAACATAAATGAGGTCCTAGCTCGCGCTGAGCTCTTTCTGCCGGCCGAACGGAAAGCATACCGAAATCGGCTCCACACCCAACGTTTTAATATTTAATATTATTTTACTCATTTTATATTTATCGATAAGGATTTATGAAAACATTATAATATTGACCATACTGTTTGCATATACACATACTTTATTATATATTGTTTTATACGTTTGGCACCAAGATATACATTTCTGTAATATGTTTATCCCATTTTCAACATCGTCTTCTAATAATGTCTGTAAATTGACATAACTCCTACATTGATGCACTATTTGATTACTTATGGCTTTATAAAGTATTTCTATATTATTCCTAAAACAAATATTTTTTTAAATATTTAATAATTTTTTCATGGTAAACCTTGACAAAAGGGGATCTACCTCCTCTGATCTTGACTTTGACATATATATTATAGATATATGATGGTCACCACCCTGCCGTATAAGGACTGAGCCTGAAAAGGCAGGAGGATTACACAAGTCCTCCTCGGCTTATACCAGAGTAAGGGCCCGGGGGGCACTGAAGGAGATGTCTCTGATGATCTCAGGGTCTCCACATACGCTCCCAAGATGGCAGACGGTGGAGTTTTAGTGGATGTCTTCCCCTCAAGGAAGGACCATGATGGGTTTCTCCACCTAAAAAAAGATTCTTGCGGAGTGGGGGCGCAGGGAAAGGGGTTCCGCTCCTCCTCTGCCCACAGTTCCACTATTAATATCTATAGATTCTTTATAGATCTTTTGCAGGTTCCAGTGTTTTATGCTGTGTGGGCGGGGGAGGGGAAAGTTCCGCCTGCATCCTTTTCCCACAAAAAACTTAACTTAATCTAACTGGGAGCGGAACACAGTACAATTGGACACAGTACAAATGGACAAGGCGCAAATGGACTCCGTTCATTTGGACATAAAAGTGTTGCACACTGCAAAGTTGAACACCGTTCATTTAGACCGCAAAGTTGGACACCGCAAAGTTACACACCGTAAAGTTGGACACAGGACATTTGTACTGTGTCCAAATGAAGACCACTCACCTAACTCAACCCGTAACTCCTCCTTTCGCATAAACAGCTAAGAATTCGTGCAATAATCATTAAATGTTTTTTGTTAATGATATTGCATGAATTTTCAGCTATCTATGCGAAAGGACTTATGGGTTGAGTTAGATTAGGTTAAGTTTTTTGTGGGAAGAGGATACAGCCCCTCCCCCGCCCACAGTATAAAACACTGGAATCTGCAAATCTAAAAGATCTATAAGATATTAATAGTGGAGGAGGGGCTCTGCCACTCTCCCCGCAAAAACCTGACCTAACCTAACCTAACTTAACTCTTTCTTTCGCATAGACAGTTGAAACTTCATGCGAAATCATCAAACTTTTGTTAATAACTTTTTACTAAGCAACGAGCGACGGTTAAAACCTTTTGCGGGTTACTCAGAGGGACCTCTATAATATATGTCAAGGTCAATGTCATAGGAGGTCCCCTTTTGTCAAGGTTTACCAAATAATTATAATATAATAAAATACAAATAATTATAATATATAATAAAATACAAGTTTATTAAATACTTGATTTTAAATACAGTAGACTTCCGTATAACACAGTCACGTATGACACGGATTCGTATAATACGGCGAAAAAGTTATAACAGTACTCATATAATACGATTAATCATCTAATGTGTAAAGTCTGTATTAAACTATGCATTAAAAATTAGCATTGTGATATGACCAATCAAATTGTAGGTAATCCTTGATAATAAGGATTGCGTTCCTTTACTAAAAAAGAGATAAACAACTTTTCCGATCTGAGGGTAAGATCGATCCTTCGTTCATCTTGCAATCGGAGTCTTTTGGTCAGCTCTGTTAGAAATAGGAAAGATAAAGTTACTTCATAGACAGTTACATGGTGGAGTGACGCCCAGTTGCGCACAGAATAAATCGGACACAGCAGGTTTAGTGAATCGGACACGGACCCAATCGGACACAATAAGAAACGGACACACTGCGTGTGGAATTGGACACAGTGATAATCGTACACAACACTAATCGGACACAGTGACAATCGGACACATTGTCAATCGGACACAGTGCCAATTGCGCACATTGTCAATCGGACACAGTGCCAATTGCGCACAGTAGGAAACGGACACACGGTGGTTGCAATCGGACACAGTAGGAAACGGACACAAGATGGTTGCAAACGGACACAGTAGGAAACGGACACATGTTCCGTGACAGTTACATTCTAATAAGGAAGAGTCAAAATTAGATGTAAACATTGCTTTGTCTTGCAAAGTACATGCGTGGATACTTTCCCAGTATAAACTTTCTTACTTTAATATTATTAATTTTTTATACTGGGAAAGTATATGCTTGGGTGGAAGAGCACGAGAAGACGGGCTTCACCCGTCACCTAGTACTCTTCCACATAAAAAAAAAACTTTGGGGTGACCAAAAGTACTGCGTGGAAGTTACAATGTAAAACTTTGCTTTGCGTGGAACCTCGCTTCATATACTCTCAGTATATGCTTCCTAAATTTATTAAATATCGCATGTATGCGCAAAGTAAGCATGGTAGCATCGCTAGGCCATATAAAGAAATAGAAATAGAAAAGTCTTTACAAGTAACATTTCCAGGTTAGGAAAACTGTCACGGAACATGTGTCCGTTTCCTACTGTGTCCGATTGCAACCACCGTGTGTCCATTTCCTACTGTGCACAATTGGCACTGTGTCCGATTAGCGTTGTGTACGATTATCACTGTGTCCGATTCCACACGCAGTGTGTCCGTTTCTTATTGTGTCCGATTGGGTCCGTGTCCGATTCACTAAACCTGCTGTGTCCGATTTATTCTGTGCGCAACTGGGATCATCCCTACATGGTGTAAGAAGAAAGGTGAACCATTGCGCATAATGGCGGAGGTGACCAATCAGAGCTTGAGGCAGCGCTCGGTCCGGCTGTTGCAATTTTTAGCGCAATACACTGACATTTTTAGTACATTATCGCACTGGTATTTTACTCACGATTAACAGCACCCAACAATAATCAATTACGATACGTAATAACAGTTCAATGTAACACTGAAACTCACAATCAGTAAGCAGCCATATTGAATTTCGTATAAAAACTCAAAGCGTAATTGGCTGATTGTCCCCCCACTACTTTTAATCCACTGCGCATCCATCGGAATGGTTCACCTTTCTTCTTATACCATGGACAGTTACATGAGTGGTAGTACCTTGCGAAACGTATTATTGATAGGTGTACATCCACTTCGTCGATGGATCAAGCGATCGAATATGAAAAGTTCAAAACTCAATCACGTCGCAGATACCGGAGAAAGTACAAGTAAAAGTAGAGATAGAGACATGTAAAAGTTCTAAAACCTTACAGAACAATCTTACAGAACAATCGACAATCTTTGTGAATTCCGATTGGTGCAGTTTCTCTTTTGTTAGTACGAACCGGCAGTTGAAGATTTATATTATTTACATTATTATTAGACTAACGATTTGTTGGCGCGTAGTTGATGCATTAATTCCTAGTACGAGAAAGATTATTGCATCTTGTCTAATAAATTTGTTGGCGTGCAGTTAATATAGAAAAAAAATATGTCCGACCATCAGATATTGCCAGTATCGCGATTTAAAATATATGCATCTGAATTTAGAACTCCCTGGCGAAGAAAAGATTTCTATACTTGTTTATGATACACCGCGCGATCGAGAAGGTGTTTATATAGTTTGTTGCGGAGAGTATCATCATATGCCCGAAGTGGTCGAATTGGTAAAGATACCCGCACGGAATGAGGGAGGTTCCAGGTTCGAACCCTGGCGTTGGATGATATTTTTCGCAATGAATATTATTAATTAATTTGATTTCTACTGATTAATAGATTCGTTTTGGAATAGAAAATCGCTGCGTTTTAAAGACTAACGATTTGTTGGCGCATAGTTGATGAATTAATTCCTAGTACGAGAAAGATTACTGCATCTAGTCTAACAAAGGGCATAGCAGGATAAGTAGGGTGTGTGTTGCCCTCGCACGAATCTGGTCGAGATTTTTGCCATAAGGTGGCAGTAATATAAATATGAATTTCGTAAAAGATTATATACGAAAAACATTTTTTATGGGAGTTATGGAGGTAAAATTGAAAATCGATAAACTGAATTTTCTCTTCAATGGGTAAACCGATTTTGACGAAAAAAATATATGCCATGGGGTTTAATGGTGCAATATTGGAAAAAAATTATGAAAATTTTTTTTCTAAAAAAACTAGGTAAAAAAATTTTTAATTCCTTTCGAATTTTTTTTTATGGGATGTAGTTGAGATACTATCACTATTTTTTACTAAAAAAAACTTCGACTTATCTAGTATAACATATATTTTGTGCAAAACGCTCAGAAGGGTATATCATACATACAAAAAATAAAGATTAAGTTACCGCGTACAGTTACCGCGCGCTGCCTGCACCTCTCGTCACTAACGACCATTTATTGTGTGATTGTGTGTGTGGCTATCCAAAATACTTCAGCAACTAGCCAAAATTCAAGATGGAGTTTGGCTTTACAAGAAGTATTTCAACAATGTGTTTCGAAGTCTCACAAATCAGGGTGTTTGTTCATCGTGAGTCCCTTCTCCTCTCACGTAATCTTAATCTTCGTCGCTGTCGTCCTCAATGACAGGAATGATTATTCTGTTTAAAGATATTATTCTGTTGAAAGATTTCACTGAAGATCTCAGCTAGTTTAAGGATCTTTGACAGACACCTGGCATGAGCTAGATAGTAGACTATTGCAGCAACATGTGAACAGCAGCCAACAGTTCTACTTCCGTTTGCACAATCACATGCATATTGCAATAATCCAGAAATGCCAACACTATTGGGTTTATACTTCAAGAAGCATCTGTACATTTTTCGATTAATATGACGAGATGGAACTTGCAATTTCAGTACATCAGATTGTTCTTTAATGTACTGCACTTTAATCTGACCATCTTTATCAATCATCTCAGCTAAGTATGACACTGCTTGCGATAATTGATAAGTTTCGGTGAATAGAATTGTCAAGTCTTTGATAGTCATTTCGGGAAAATTTGACATGTCTGATGATATACTTTGGAAAACCAGTTTCTTACGTAACCAGCCTTTTTCTTCTGCCTCAGCAGCCAAAGTATTCTCAATATCCTTGCTGACTCTCATCTTTTCTATGATCTCACTTGAGAATTCTGCATCAGATTGTAACCTTTTTCCGAATTGATTATTGATGAATGATGCAATTCGGAAATAGGTGCCAATTTTTGGAAGCATTTTGTTGTCTAATTTGTGATCTAGGAGTTGGTATTTTTGTTTTAATATTCCATGAACAGCTTCAACTGCCCAACGAATTTTCGTTACATAGCGGGACTCGTTTGATTCTTTTGTTGTTAGCTGTTTACGTTTCCCTTTTAAAGCAGGCATTAATACTCTGATCTTTTTGAGCTCTAACTCAGCTTTTACATCTCGGAATCCGCGATCAAGAACCATAATGTCGTTTTCTTTCAACAACTTGCACAAACCGTTCGGATCCTGCAGAAGAGTTCTTAAAATCTCTGCATCATTCAGATTCGCAGGATACGGACCTAACATATCTACTACGTACCCGTCAGTTGTGTAAATTGTGAAAGGTTTGCACAGTGGAACTTTTTTCTGGCCTGAATAAGTTTTTCTTTGAAATTCATTGTTCGAACTTTTTTGATGACGTGCATAAGTTCCATCACAAATTAGAAATAGGTGTTCATGAATATCAAAGAGATTCTTAGTAATTTCAGTTGTGTGGTTCTCAATAAGATCGTTTCTGACGGAAGAAGTTATTCCAAAGTAATACGGTAACACATCTTCAAGTGATTTGAGTACTGCTATTGAGTATTCGGAAATAAGCTGTTCGTATTCAATTTGAAGAATGGAAGCTAAGATTTTATTAGAATTGCCTGTGCAAAATTTGAAAAGAAATACAACGAGCGCTTGAGTGACAGTGCGTGTCTGTCTGTTTCGCATTGAAGTCAGCATGCCCCTTAATAATATAATATTCTCCCATGTTAAACCTGTAAAAATAAGAAGCTGTTTCTCGCAAAGACTGAAATTTCCGATCTGGTCATAAAGTGTAGAGTCACATTTAATAGAGAGACTTTCCATCATTTTCGTTAACTCCGAAGCATTAAGATTTGACGATTTGGAATATACTCTTAAACGACTAAGATCTTCCTCATAGAACCGATTTCTAATTAAGTGAGTTTGACAACACCGATTGCCTGTTGGTATATAAAGCTTCATCTTAATGAAGGACTGCATACGAGCTTCTTCTGGAATGACAATAATATTTTTTTAGCAGAACAAATACAGCAGTACTTGTGAGTCGAAACGGTTCGCTGGATTTGAACTTCAATTCGTTCATCAATCGATTCGTCTACATTAGGTTTAAGTTGTATACTGATTGTCGGATCATTAAAAGTTGAATCTTTACTGCTTTCATCTTGAATATCAAGCTTGTTTTTTTATACTGAAAAATTCGACATTTTCCACACAAAATATCGCAAACAACGATTGTCCGTTGAAGCTTATTACCAAAATAAATTGCTTCATCTTCGGTTTCAATTTTCTTTTTTTGACCAGGTACTTTATTCAAGAACTTATCACGCCCAGCGCATTTTAAATTCGTTAATGGCACAGACATTTCTCACTATACTAAGTCAAATACAGTATAAGAAGCAATAGCAAGAAAGTATAGCAAATATTTTCAGTAAGAAGAGTGTGTTGAAAAATAAAATGTACGAGACGCAAAAAAGCAGATGTCTATATTATGGATGTTACTTGCGTAAAACTGAAGGAAATAATAATAATAATAATAATAATAATAATAATAATAATGATAATGATAATAATGATAATAATGATAATAATGATGTTACGTCCAGAGACTGCACAGTTCCTTGCTTCCAAGGAATTTAGCGATATTTTTTAATTGTCGATCAACGAGGCGACGCGTCGAGCCGGTCGCGTGCGATCAATAGGGCCCCAGTGAGGGATTAGAAAAAACGGCGACACAGCTGTGTCAGATCCGAGGAAATACCCTCACAAGAACCGCGGGTTGTGACGCACGTGTCCGGGCAGGCGCGATATTAAATCCGGATACCGAACCCTTTGGTCTTACTGATAAATTTATAAAAAACAAGCAACAAATTCGGTCGCGCGTGACTGTAGGCTCGCGGTGTATCACTCTTCCTGGAAGAGAAATGATACAGCTGTGCCGAATCATCCCCGGGTAGATACCTCACAGGAGCCGCGAGTCCGGCCACACACGTATCGGTGCTTCCGGCTTAAAAAGAAACCATCTGTGGACGGTTTATCGCCTCATAGACCAACCGTCGATATTTGCAATTAAATTAACTAACGGCCCTCGAAAGGTGGTTTCCCGAAAACGCAGTTCCCGGAAAAGCTACCTCTTTTCCATGTCATCCCTATCTTATAAAAAGGTGATGACCCCCGGAGGTCAGCTCATTCATTTCTATCCGTCTTCGTGAACGTTTCGCTTATTCCTGTCAGCAACTTTTATTTCTAACGTTGGTGTTGAGCGGAAGTTGTCTCTCGCATCTTGGTGTTGTGCGAAAGTTCGTTGCCTAGCACTCAGTGTCGTTCAGTGGCAATCACCAAGTACCAAGGGTCCAGTTGACATTCCGTTCACCGTCCTGGGGCCTTACACCTACTGCGGAGGCAGACATTTCCAACTGGCCCAGCAAATTTCATCTCGTTCGCAACCACAATCCAGGAAAGAAGTAAGCGAAACTTACGTTGTTACCTTTTTCTTTTTTTCCCTTCTTTCCTTTTTACTCTGTTTCTTTATCGCCGCCAACTTTAATTTTGTTTTCCTTTTCTACTCTTTTCTACCCTTTTCTGTCCATTTCTCCTGCACTCATTCCGTTTGCCCCTTTAAGTGTTTTCCGGCAAAAGATCACGCAGTCCGTCTCCCTCTGCTGGACCATCTAGCAGCGACCAAGGGTCGTTTCCTGGGGCCCATCCAATGACGGAACCACCGCACAAAAAGATCGCGACCGAGATCGATCCGCGGCCCCCCTCAGCGTGTTCGGCCAGTTCATCGGTCATAATATTAGATCCTTTTCGGCCTCCTTCCCCTGCCCTTTCCGTACAAACAGTTTCTTCCACTTCACATCGGGCATCCCCTGATTCTTCCGTTCAAATACTGGAACCCCTACTCCGAACACCTTCCCCGTTCTCTGTCTCTTCAAGCGTCTCCTCTTCCGCACCCTCCGTTTCTTCTTCGCGCTCCTCTTTGCGTCCTTCAACCCCTTCAAGCGTCTCTCTCTCTTTATCTCCTCCTCCTTGCTCACTTACACCACCTTCATGTTATTTTTCGCTATCTGAGACTTCCTCACGAGGAAGTCTTCAAGATTCACCTCCTAGCTCTCCCCGTTACTCTCCCTCCATTTCTCCAGCTCCCTCCTCCCTACGCTATTCGCCTGTGCAACCTGGCGATTTGCAGAATTTTTCAAATTCTCCTTCTCCTCCTCGTTCTCCGTCGCCCATCGGGGACGACGTCATAGTCGAAGAGTTCATCCAGCGTTCACTGGTAACTCTAGGAGAGCGATTCCTCCACATTTTCCCTCCAGTCACACACTCTCTACCACCTAATGCAATCATAATAGACCCCGATTTCTTTCCCATTCCCTCTCTCAGGGCTGCCCTTCGGCACACGGACCCAACCGTCGGGATCCCTCTTATTGTCAGAGGACGCCTATATCCCATCCTTTTCCCAGCCACTCTCCTGCGCCGATATTTTCTAACCAATGATTAATGTTTAAGATAGAAATAGATTTTAGGGTTAGATTGTTTTTAGCAGTTATTATTTATGTATTTCTTAATTGGTTTTGTTGTTTCCATTTTGGATTACGGTTTTTAGAAATAGAATTTAGTTGGAGGATAAATTTAGATTTTAAGTTAAATATTTGGCATTAAATATGTTATCCTAGTTTTTTGGATAATTAATAATGTTAAATTTAGAATTAAAACAAAATATTTTAGTTATTGCTTATGTCAGTTTTAGTTAATAATTAATTTGAATCTGCCAGTAAATTATTTTACAAACACACGTTTTATAACACAAAACAACATGAACACACCATTTTTCCCTGGCAGATCCAACCAATGTTTTTACCAAAATTGTATTGCAAGTGGAATTTTTTAAATATAATGTTAAAATTAACAAATTAACCGTGTACCGATCATTTTAATTCCCTCTATTTATCTCCGCCTTCCCAGATCGTACGGGTCCTATCCCAGGTAAAAGGGATTCAGTTCCCTGACCTAAAAAGGGACTAACGGACAGACCGTTCCAGGGCCTATGGTAAAATCGACCTCCGTGGTCGTTGACCTTAAAGCCGGAACAAGTGGTCAGTCCGACTCATGCTTTGGGGCCTACCCGCCACAAGGTACGAGAGGCGTTCTGCTGCGTCCTCCCTTCGAGCTCTCCCGAGCTCTGGACGTAACAATGATAATAATGATAATATTAATAATAATAATACTAACAATAATAATGTAGTACGACAAACAAGAATAATAGTTTATTAAATAATGTAATATGGAATGGAACAATTCGATGACTCATACAATGTAATATGGGTACTGCACTCAGAGTGTAGGATAAACGCAACATTCAGAGAACGACACTCTACGCAATATTATTATCGGCATTCAACATGGCTTTTTCCGTCACGAAATCACGCGGTTTTTATATCTTAGTCGCAGCGTTGCCTCGAGGATCGACCCCCACTCTTTCCGCTAGGGCCAATTGCTGGATACAATGAAAAAGCTATCGCGCACCAATCACACGACGCTAATTGTAAGACGAGCGCGTAAGCTAACGCGAGCCAATAGCGTTCGAGCATCGTATCTTCGTCTCGGATACTACAGTAATAATACTAATACTAATACTAAGTACTGCCAATCTGGGATAATATAAGTGAGGCTTAAGACAAAGGGCTTAAGGGGAGAGCCTCATGTAACTTGCTAAAAATATAATGATTTTTGAAAATCTGACAATAGAAAATGCTACAATGGTGGTGAACCATACGAGAAGGCCTCAAGTGTCTCCGCGCAATTTCACTTTGATATAGACTGCGCGACGTGACTTCGCTAAACAAATGAATCAGTGACACCAGACAGAGTTGCCAAAATCGAGCCGCTGCAGCGCAAGCGGCATGGAGGGGACACAGAGAGGAGAGAGTTTCGCGACGCACACGGGCTACCGGCCTATCAGAGTTATTGATGTCAGATCGGAGCCGCGACTCGTGGCTCACCGCGGTAGAGGGTATAGCTACTATATAAAGGATAGCTAACTCGTCCGCCATATTGGAGCCCAAGCTTTGTTCGGTTGTAAATTTGTGATGTTACATTTTATTACGTGGCAACTTAATTGTTTTGTAAAAATCATGGCTGTTTGGCCCCAAAATGTTCGAACCACTCTAGGAATGGTTTTAAATTCTATAGGTATTTTTATTTATTAGTAACAACAAAATGTAACGACAAATTTGTCTAACCTCACATCCTTTTTTTTACTTACATATATTTGTATTGACTATTTGTTAATTTGTTAGCTACTTATAATAAGCATATAATGTAATAATATAATATTATAATTAAGAAATATTCATAAACAAATAGTCAATACAAATATATGTAAGTAAAAAGAAGGATGTGAGGTTAGACAAATTTGTCGTTACATTTTGTTGTTACTAATAAATAAAAATACTTACCTATAGAAGTTAAAACCATTCCTAGAGTGGTTCGAACAATTTGAGGCCGAACAGTCAGTCATTTTACAAAACAATTAAGTTACCACGTAATAAAAGGTCTGTTCTTTATTGCTAAACTGCTGCACTAGTTCAGAGTTTATCCTTTTCCTTTCAATGTGTAGTAAAAAAGATAAACTCTGAACTAGTACAGCAGTTCAGCAATAAAGAACAGACCTAAAAAGTAACGTCACAAGTTCAACCGAACAAAGCTTGGGCTCCAATATGGCGGACGAGTCAGCTATCCTTTATATAGTAGCTATAGTAGAGGGGATGACGCACGCAAGCGAGAACCGCGCGGTAACCGTACGCGGTAAATTAATCTTTATTTTTTGTATATATGATATACCCTTCTGATCGTTTTGCAAAAAATATATGTTATACTAGATAAGTCGAAGTTTTTTTTTAGTAAAAAATGATGATAGTATCTCAACTACATCCCATAAAAAAATTGAAAGGAATTAAAAATTTTTTTACCTAGTTTTTTTCGAAAAAAATTTTCATAATTTTTTTCCAATATCGCACCATTAAACTCCATGATATATATATTTTTTCGTCAAAATCGGTTTACCCAGTGAAGAGAAAATTCAGTTTATCGATTTTCAATTTTACCCCTATAACTCCTATAAAAAATGTTTTTCATATACAGGGTGTCCTATGGGAAGTTGCTGAAAGTAAACGATTGGTTCTCCCCTCCATGACTTCAGAAAGGGTCTTACGGTTAACGGTCGTTCATCTGAGTGTCCGCAGTTTTATTCTGGTTGTGGTAGATGCAAGTCCGTGCGCGTCAAAATGAGTAATCTGACGACGGAAGAAAAGATTTATCTTGTCGAGTGCTTCTTTTCCAGAGGAAAAGTTTATAGCAATGCTTACAGGGGGTTTCGTACTAAATACCGAACACATAAGAAATAATAAATTCTAACCTTTTCAGCGTGTTTTCGCTCTAGTTAAACGTATGCGTTACGTCACTCCATTTTTTGGCAATAAATCTGCATTAAAATAATGGTTTGCGTTATTTTTATCAGAATTATCGATAATTTTATGCAGTATGGAACTATCCAAGACCGTAGACATGATCTGCCAGGTCCTTCTGTGTCTGTAGCTGCAGAAGAAAACATTGAAGATATTAAGAAGTATTTTGAAGAGAATCCAAATTCTTCCATTCGGAAAGCTGCCCAAGCTCTCGAAATATCCAAAACAACGTTACACAGGATTTTAAAACATTTCCTGAAAATGCATCCCTATAAAATAACATCGCATCAATTGCTAACCAAACGCGCTATGACGAAACGTGTGGAATTCTGCAAGACGATAAATGGAATGTTTGAAGATGGAGAACTTGATGCAAAATTGATAATTTACACGGACGAAGCACATTTCCGGCTAAATGGTTATGTTAATAAACAAAATTATAGATTTTGGGGGTCGGAAAATTCCAACGTTTCCCTGGCTAAACCTTTACATCCACAAAAAATAACAGCATGGGCTGCGATCTCAGTAAAAGGAATTTATCTGCAATTCTTCAAATCAATAGTCACTGGTGAAAGTTACAAGCAGCTTCTCGAAACACAATTCTTCCCTCATGCAAAAAAAGAGGCCTGGTCAGAGGATTTCATTTCATGCAGGATGGAGCGACACCACATAGAACCTAGGAGGTCTTCGAAACAATCCATAAAGTTTATGGCAATCGAGTCATCGGTCTGGGATACCCCAAATTTGCCCAGGGGGGGGGGGGGCTAGAATGGCCACCGTACTCGCCGGATTTAAATCCATGTGACTTCTTTCTTTGGGGATACATTAAGGACCATTGTTATGCCAGAAATCCAGAAACAGTGTCAGATTTAGTAGTAGCTATTAAAAAGGTCGTCAGCAACATTAAAGACGACATGTTAGAAAATGTTTTCACAAGTTTTCGTAAAAGAATTGATTTTTGTACAAATTCAGATGGTGCACACTTTGAAAATATTTATCATTAGCTTACTTGATTATTAGCATATTTTTCATTAATGAAATAAACTGATATATAAACATTTTGCTAAATTTTATTTATACCCATTAAAAACTGCAGACTTTCCTCTTTCCAACGCAATTTTTGTTTTTTCAATAACTGCATACGTTTAAAAATGACAGCTGATTAGTTTCAGCAACTTCCCATGGGACACCCTGTATATTCTTTTACGAAATTCATGTTTATATTACTGCCAACTTATGGCAAAAATCTCGACCAGATTCGTGCGGGGGTAACACACACCCTACTTATCCTGCTATGCCCTTTGTTGGCGTGCAGTTAATATATAAAAAAAAAATATGTCCGACCATCAGATATTGCCAGTATCGCGATTTAAAAGATATGCATCTATATTATTTTTGTTTGTAATTAATCGGACAGATATTTTATATTTCTTGTAACCAATAAACAGTTTAGTTTAAATAAATTCGATTAACTTGGTTGTTTTAACCACATGCACGGACTTTCATTGCAACAAGCTCGACTCGCTTTTAGCCTAAATATGATCACATCTGTTATAATACGCATCTTTTGCGCCCTTATTTTCCCAAGTTCGTGTTTCGGAGTTCTGGACGCGTAATAATTGGAATAAATTTTTCTTGGATATAAAAAGCTTTCATTGAAATTCTAGGTGTATCCACATTTAACCATTTTTCTAATAGATTATCTCTAAACAAGTCTTCATAAATTGCCAACGGATTATTTTAGATATTTTGGAGATGCTCAGGATATGCTCAACCTTATTAAATGTTCTAGTTACTTCTGCGACTAGCTACATATAGCTTTCATCTCTCGGTGGACAATATTAATGTTGCAGATTTTCAACAGTCGAATACATGTGACAGTAAGTAACTGTTTTTCATCTCACTCATGGAATTCGAATATCTTCTTATTGCCAATCTCTAGTATTATATTGTTACGTCCAAACTCCACGGTCCCTTGCTTTCGTAAGAAACAGATAATAGAATTACATCCGTCTTAATATTTTCCGCGTGTTATTTACCATTCACGTGTTATTGAGTCAAAACGCTCACGGTTGCTGCATAACATTGACCAAATTTTATTTTTTCTTTTTTATTTGACACGGTACCAAACAGAAACCTCGCGAGGACCGTAAGACACGCAGTACATGTGCCCATCGCGTGATCGTTAGACAAACATTCTCTTGCAGCAACCCTGAACGCTAGCGCATTGTCCACCTTATTACAACGACCGTTGGCTCACCTTGGCCGTGAACACGTGCATTTCATCACCATACCGATCATAAATCATGATCACGCTCTCGTCTCCTACTCTCACCTGTCGATCAAAGTCCAAAGGTGGCCCCTCGATATTTAGCTACACGTGTCCTCCCGTTACCTAACTTCGGGCGTTTTCCTATTACCTAATAAGGGCATTTCCCTTTCCGAACGGTCCCGAAGAACCCCTTCCTACACGATTTTTCATATATTATAAAAAGGGCAGTGAAACCGCCCGAGGCACTTAATAGCTCTCGTTCTAGTCGGCCAGACATTTTCGTCGCAATTTTAAAATTCGAGCAATACCAGACAGTCAAATACATAGAGTCAGTGCGATCCGGATCTAAGCATATCCTTGTTTCACCTTCAAGTGGAGGAGTCTCAGCGCCTTGCACTCTTTCTGCAATTCATCGTTCGATCCTGTTTCTGGACAATATAAAAGTAAGCCTTTTGATTGATTTCTTTAATCCTTTTTTTAATTTTTTGTATTTGCCTCTTCCTTTTGTTTTTCCCTTTTAACTACACCCTGTTACCCTTTGTCTCCTATAGTGCCACCCTGCGAAGTTAACTTCCCATCGTGTCGGCCAGCACCCCCTCAGTTATCTCCAGAGGAGATCACTGATGAGACGGTTGAGGAGTTTTTGCCTTTGTCTCCTATAGTGCCACCCTGTGAAGTTAACTTCCCATCGTGTCGGCCAGCACCCCCTCAGTTATCTCCAGAGGAGATCATTGACGAGACGGTTGAGGAGTTTTTGGAAGAATTGGAGTTTCGTTTGAGCGATCCAGATGTTTTCCCTCTACCACCCCTAACATCCTCACCTTCCTATTCACCCATTCCTCTTGAGGAATTAACCCAGTATTCCCCCGTGCGTTTTGTCTCACGGTCACCCTCTCCAATCCCACCAGAAGATATTGAAATATTCGCTGACCTTCCTCATCAGAATTTATCCCCGGCCAACTTCCCATTGTTCTCGCACCTTCCACCGTTCCTTTCGAGTCTGACATCTGACATTCCTCTGGTTTCAACCCGAACGGTGGAACATGAAGAGAGCCAGCCAAAATAAATCATATTAACACCAAATCATATCATAATCATCCGTTTAATTGTATCAATCTGTTTTTAATTTTATTAAATTATATTTGTTATTAATCATTTCAGTTTTATTTTATTGAATTTGAAATTGACATTTGTTAATGTGCCCTGTTCAGTTATTTTTTTTATAAGTTGTAATTACCTTCTTTCCAAAACGAAGTATATTATTTTTGTCTAATGGTCACATTTAATTGCGAAATTGAATAATTTCAAATCATTGTTGTTTTTAATAAACTTACTTTCATTTATTATTAAAATTTAATTTTCGTTTAAATTATTTCACCTTTTCCCTTTCTCTAATCGCACGAGGTCCTATTCCTTATAATAGGGTATTTGCCTTACAATAAAAAGGACCAACGAGCGGACCTCTACCTTTAAGAAGTGTAAGAGCGGCTCCCGGCCGTTGACCTTCTTTCAGGTAAGTTAGTCGGCTCGACTCACGTTCACACGTGAGAGTGGGTTGTACGTCTGGATGTAACAATATTATTATATTATTTTTGGTAATTATGTACTTTAACGGACCCAGCCTCGATGACCTTGACTTTGACATATGTTGTCAAGGTCACCCTCCTGAGTGACCTTGAAGAAGTTTTAGCCATTGCTCGTTGTTTGTTAAAAAGTTATAAACAAAGAAAGTTTAATGATTTCGCACGAATTTTTAGCTGTCCATGTGAAGCAAGAACATGATACTAACATATTTTGGTTAAAGTGAAGAATACTTTGTACTGTGACGTGACGTTTCGAGACGTCCGTCACAAGGTGCGGTAGGACTGGGGAAGCACAAATATTCCGTCGGTATCGTTCCTCTCGCATTTGAGGGGGAGCGATACTTTACCGAGCGGCGTGTGAGCGCGTAATTAATAGTGTTCAGAATTTCGCAGAGTGTAAGCCAATCCGGAAGAACTGTATCTCACACCTCGAGACAGCAAACAACGGAGCAAGAACCCGGCGGAAGAGAAGACCGAAGAAGGGAAGCCTGAGGGTCGCGGGAGCGTTGGAGGTTCCGAGCCGGGTAAGGAAACGATCCCGCCGACCGCCGAATCAAGATGCCGAGCAGCGAGGAACGGAGCTGCGGGCGCGGATCGTCAGCAAGGAATTCCGTGCCGACCCGAGGAAAGGAGCACAGCAAGCTCGACCGCCTGGGAGGGGGTGCGCAACCCCTCGGCGACAACCTCGAGTCCCCTCGTTTGAGCCTGGCCAGCCCGGGGAGGAAAAGTGGAGACCGGGGAAGGTCGACGCGGCCAGCAACCTAAAACGATCCACGGAAGCGCCTGAGGAACGGTTACCCGCCGTGCGAAAGATAGCGGCGATAGGGGCTGCGGCGGCTCGGCGATAAGTCGGTGGTAGATCGATGCGCGGATCGATGCGCGAACAGTAAAGGACCTCGCGACGCGCCCCGCGACTCGTCACTTGGAGTGTGGCGAAGCTAGAGGAGCGATCCTGACGAGGGCCCCGAAACAGAGAGCGAGAGAGCCGCGAGCGACGACGCAGAGGACGAGGTTTATGTAAGCTTGCACTCTGCGATTCTTTGTAATTACACCGGCTATGACGGCGCCTCGAGCTCAGTCGCCGAAATAATTGTTTCGCCCCGTACCCAAGGAGAACCGACTATCGTGTAGTGCCGAGGAGAACGAAAAAAGAGGCGAAGCCCGTCCGCCCCGGTGTCGCGCATAAGGGGGGTAGAACTTCCACCTCGAAAGCCAACTCCAGTCAATTGTCGCGTCATATTGTCGTCTTTGTATTCATATGCGTTGCCGAGCTGTAATCGGGGAATCCGTGTCGCGTGATAGTGCCGTTTCGAGTATTAGGTTGTTGAGTCCGAGTATCGTCACGCACCTTACGTTTATTCGGATCTGCGTTGCTGCCGAGTAGTCTAGTAGCGGGGTATCGACTGCCGAGTAGAATACGGTCGAGACTTTCCGAGTAACGCCTGTGAGAGACAGAGCCGGGATTGAGGCGAGATCGCGAGAAGGAAGAGGATTTCGCGCCGAGAGAATAACGGCCGTTTCCTAACTGGACCGCGGCACCTCGCGAAAATCACCGGGGAGGATCTCGAGAACGGGTGCCGAGAGAGTCCCCGCGAAGAAAAGACTGACTCGCGTATCCGCTATCGAAAGGGTTCGGTGACGACCGCATCGCGTATGCGTCGTGTTGTGTTACTCGAGCGTGTATCTGCGTTGTTGGCGTCCATGTGATTCGGAGTGACGAATCCCTGTATCCCCGGAAGTTCTCGAAATACATATTATTTATTATTTTATACCATTGCGTTGTGTCTTACTGTCTTCCTTCCAGCGGCCTTCTAATACCCTACCCACGACGGCTGATTAGTCGAGCTATCTAGTTTTACGTGCTGATTTCGTGAGCGGCGCAAGTGATTGCGCCTGTCGCCCAATTTATTGTTTGCCGTATCGGTGATCGTGACACCGAGACTCAGATCCGGGGTTGAGAGAGAGAGATATCGAGAGAGAAAGAAGTTATCGAGAGAGAAAGAATATCGAGAGAGAAGGAATATCGAGAGCGGAGAGACGGAGTTCCGAGCGAAAGAGTGTCGAGAGGACTTGCCGAGGAAAATCTGAGTCGTCACGATCCCGTTGTTCGGGAATAATTATCGTTTCCGTAGATTTCGCGTGTACCTCTGATTTGCGACGCCGCGCCTACGCGCACGGCGGCCCGTAGGCACAGCGACGGCCGTCGCAGTACTTATATTAAAAGAAACTATTCTATATATTAACAATTCACTGCTTTAAATGACTTTCCTTTCTTCGTTCATATACATATTCGTCGTTTATATCTTTCAATATTCAATATTCTTTCAAAATAACTACTATATTTTCGAAATTTCTTTTGTTAATAACTTTTTCATAAACAACGATCGACGACTAAAACCTAGTGCGGGTTATTCAGAAAGGTGACCTTTGTAATATATGTCAAACTCAAGTCCTTGCTTCGCGTGGACAGCTGAAAATTCGTGCAAAATTATTAAACTTCTTTTGTTTATAACTTTTTAACAAACAACGAGCGATGGCTAAAACTTCTTCAAGGTCACTCAGGAGGGTGACTTTGACAACATATGTCAAGGTCAAGGTCATCGGGGCTGGGTCCGTTAAAATACATAATTACCTTATTTTTTAATTATTTTATGAGTGTATGTATTACTTTTCCTTTTCTTCAAAGTTTTCTTTCAGTTCCTTTATATTTTCAAGTACTCATTCTCTTTTCCACATGTCCAATACGTTCATTTTTTCAATATTACATTTTTGCCGTAAAATTATAAATTCTGAAGTGCTGAAAAATTTTTGAGTTACAATCATCGATATAATATACATGTACACAGTGCGGTCCACAAATTATGAAGCAAAATTCGTATAAAATAAAGTCGAAATTCACTAAAATAATATTTAAATTCTTTTTACTCAAGATAGGATCCATAACAGTTAATATACTGTTGAGCTCTCGATTCCAATTATTGCATCATCCTTGACAACTCCTCTTTCGTTATAGGCTTCAGTTGTTTGACTACAGCAGTATCAATTTCGGTCTATCGGAGGTAAATACGCTGTTGAGTCTCGCAACTGTCTGCGCTTGGAATCCTATGAGATCTGTATGGCGCAAAATTGCTAGTCACCTTTCCTGCCAGCATCGGAATGACTTGTTACGCTGACGATATTCTGGCCAGCAGGAGGAACTGGAAGAGGACTATCCGCGTCGCGGAGATTGAGGTGACTTGTATCGTCAGTAGGATTCATGTTTTGGAGCTGGAAGTGATTCATAAAATGATCTGAGGCAATTTGGATTTACAAACGACATCAAGAAGCTTCAGCCAGACAAGGCTAAGGAAGGAGGATAAAGAACGCCTACGTAAAGATGAAAGACCAGATGAAATATTTGAGCTTCACCTTGGACAGTCACCGGCTTTGAAGGCTGGACAGTTCACCCGCTTAGTGCCCCAAATAGAGAAGGCAGCGTTCGCAACTCTTCTTCAGATCTTGAAAATCTTGATTTCCTTATTTCTACTTCCATTTTTCTGTTATTCTAAAATGATTAAGGGAATTCTGATGTCGTCTGTTTTATCGTTCAAAATGACGATTCGTAGAAGACGCTTTTCTTTTTACTGGTGTATAGAATAATAAGTCCTTTTTCACAATTAAAGTACAACAGCTTTAGGAAGCGCTTGTCTTTATATTAAGAACAAAAAAGAAGTTAGAGGATTACAGTTTTGTTATTGTCTTGTGGCCTAATCTCGTAAAATCGTTTAATTAATATAAGAGATTTTGAACTATGTATAAAATAAGACTGTTTAGCAGTGGAGACAGCATGAAAAAATACGTTCAGGTTTTATGTGACTAATTTTAAAAAAGTTTTGGTAAATATCTAGAAAACTGGCGTCACCTCCGATTTATTTAATGTCATCAAGGTCATCACTCTGAGTGATCTTCAGAAGGTTTTAACCGGCGGCCATTGTTTTAATAAAAATTTTTAATAACTTTTTAATTGTGTTACGTCCAGAGCTCCGTGAGCTCGAGGAAGGGCGCAACCAGACGCCTCTCGAGGTACGTAGGCACACAAGCCGCGGTATCTCATGTGTTCGAGCCGACAGATACGCTTCGATTTTTGGGTCAACGACCAAGGTCGATCTACCCTAATAGTCGAAACGGTCAATTCGATGGTCCTTTTTAGGTAAGGGAAACGAATCCCTATTACCAAGGATAGGACCCGTACGATCTGTCAAGGAAGAGGGTGAAACGAGGGTAATTAACTAAATGAAATTTTGTTAGGTTTAACTAATTGACAATAATATATTTGGTCCAATAATCATCGAGTACATAAATCAAAAGAAATAATTCCTACAGATACAAATGATTACAATTTTGAAAATGGATTGCTAATTTGAACATGATTACGATTCGTACGATTACATCTTCACCTTAAATTAAAAGCTACAATTTTGATTAAAATGCCGGTACATTATAAAATCAATATAATTTAGTTGGATTTGAGACTATACGAGGTCTGACAAGAAAGTTCCGGTAATTTTACTATAAAACGAGAAATATTTATTCAATCATCCAAATTCGTTTTGTCCCCCTCAAAGTAGGCCCCCTCGGCTGCAATACACTTATTCCACCTTTTTTTCCACTCTTCAAAACAGTTTTGGAAAGCTGATTCCGGTATCGCCCTGAGTTGCGTCTGCGAATTTTGTTTGATTTCCTCTGGCGTGTCAAATCTTTGTCCCTTTAAGTGTGTTTTAATTTTTGGGAAGAGGAAAAAGTCGCAGGGGGCTAGGTCGGGTGAATACGGGGCTTGGGGCAAGACGGTGATCGAATGTTTTTGCAAAAAATTTGCTATTAGAAGCGAAGTGTGCGTCGGTGCGTTGTCGTGGTGAAGAACCCACGAATTGTTCTTCCAAAGCTCTGGCCTCTTGCGCCGAACATTCTCGCGCAATCTTCTTAAAACTTCCTGGTAATACTCCTTAGTGACCGTAGAACCGTACGGCAAAAATTCATGGTGCACAATACCCTTGCAATCAAAAAAAACGGTCAGAAGCACCTTGACATTGGATTTGCTTTGCCTGATTTTTTTCGGTCGACGCTCTCCTTTGAAACACCACTGCGAAGATTGGGCTTTGGTTTCAATGTCATAACCGTAAATCCATGACTCATCACCTGTAATAACTCTCTGAAGCAACCCCGGGTTTTCTTCGACCGTCAAAAGGTTTTGCTGACACAATTCTTTACGGGTGTTCATCTGCTGGAAATTCAGTAATTTTGGAACGAACTTCGCTGCCAGCCTTCTTACACCCAAAACGTCCACCAAACTTTTGCGACATGATTCGAATGATGCCTTTACTTCTTCTGCTAGCTCCCTGACAGTGATTCGGCGATTGGCAAGCACGATTTGTTTAACTTTTTCCACGTTTTTGTCCGTTATCGCTGTTGAAGGCCTCCCAGAACGAGGATCGTCTTCAGTGTTCTCCCGTCCGTCGCGGAACCGACGGTACCATTCGAAAACTCGGTTTTGACTCATGGCTTGATCCCCAAAGGCTGTCTGTAATATTCGCACAACATTTGCGCACTTAATTCCGTTTTTAACGCAAAACTTAATGCAGATGCGTTGTTCCTCCATTTTTGCTCTCACAAAATCGCAGAACGTCGTTTTTTTCTACTCTTTTAACGGCTCGAAACAAAATGAACATGGCGCTTGATTGTTTATAAATATGGACTGTGTATAGCAGACAGATGGCGCTGTTGATCAAAACAAACCCAGCAGCAGTGGCTCAATTTGTTTTTCGCCGCATTCAAAATTACCGGAACTTTCTTGTCAGACCTCGTATAACCTTGATTTAATGCGATACATATTTAAACTCTTTAAATTAATTCCAATACAAGACTATAATGGTAAATCCGAAACCGTTGATACTTATTCTTTATATTACATTATTTATACCTAAATTTCAAAATTAAAATTATAGATAAATTCTCTAATATAAGACGCGGGGATTAATACTGGGTGGACGCGGTGGTGGGTTATAAAGGGTACAAATGTGTTGGGACCAGCGTTCCTAACTGCAATCCTGAGAGCAGGTATATTTATGGGTCCTGGTTCGCAGATTATAGTATTAGGTGGAAGTGGGAGAGAGTAAGTGGGAAAGAAGTCCAGGAAGTACTCTAATAAGAGGTGGAAAGCACCCTGCGAAAACTCCCTTAACATTGAGATGGTAGGGATGGGTAGCCCGGAAAAATCGGGGTTCTCAGGGACTGAAGTTGGTGGGGAAAGGTATGATGAGGTACTCAGTTCGGGATTAGGGGAAGGGATGGCCGAGTTCAGGGTGTGCCCGAACTCAGGAGAGGAGATGGGCGAATACCACCGCGGAGACAAGTCAGGAAGGGAAAGAGGGGAGTAGCTGGGAGTAGAGGGTGGATTCGCGATAGTGCTGGATGAAGGTGACGGAATGTTCACGAAGAGGGGTGAATAACGCTCGTTACTATTGCTAAATTCTGCTGTTTCATTGGTGGTTGCCGGTTCGCGGTAGGGTGCCTCTTGGCCGAACGTCACAAATTCTGCCAACGATTCTGTCGGCGAACTACTTCGTCCGCGATTAATATTGGTCATTTAAAACGGAAATAAAAACGGAATAGACTTTGATTGAGAATTACGGAAAGAAACCACGAAGCGGTTAGAGGGGATAAAATGAAATTAATATGCGACTTAGGCTTACTTTTCTTTGTACCGCTCCTTGGATGGAGTTGATCGTCAATGGGTTAGATGAGGGAGCCAACCAGGCCAGAGATCCTTCGGATGGAGTCTAACACTGACTCTATTATTTTAGCTCAATGTCCCGATCACGGGAACGTAACAGTACGATATGCGGATTGCAAGCTGACCAAAGATTGAAGAGGGCCTCTGACCAAATTGTTCCCTTTATATAGAGCTAAAAGAGTGTAGGTGGAGGTTATTCTTTTCCCAGAAAAGCAGGAAATAAAAAAAAATTTGTTTCTAACGAAACGTTCGTGTATTCGCTTCTGTATTACCGTGGTATCTGATGAATTTATGATATCGTCTTTAAATGTCAAAGGCGGCATTTGTTGAAGACCCTTCGCTGACCATATTGCAATCCATGTTTTGCGTTTCTTTTAGTCTATTTGCATCGTAAAGTTTAGCTTGCATCTGCCCATATATGGCAGTACTTCTCGGTATTTAAATTCGGTGGACTACTTTTATTGCCGTCAGTGGGTTAACTTTTAAATAAGAAACGAGCGACGGCTACAACCTTCTGAAGGTCACTCAGGAGGGTGACCTTGACAACATATGTCAGGGTCAAGGTCATCGAAGCTGCCTCCCCTAAACGTCAGTTGATGAATCAATGAAGGTATTCCCTTTTTTATCTTTTCCAGTCGTTACGTTAATTATTTTTCCAACCATCCGGAAGAATGCAAGATTAATGTTATTACGAGTTTGGTTGACAGAGCTATACTTTTATCCGATACTAAATTCCATTCGTCTAATATTGAATTAGTGCGTTCTATTTTACCAAATAATTGTTACCCGTTTGAATTCATTAATAAACATCAGGAAACGACTTAGAGAAATTCATTATAAATATGTGGCTTGCAATAACCACGATACACAAAATGGAGTTGTTTGTGGAATTGACCAAGTCACACTTACTAGAAATAAGTTTATAACTATTCCATATGTTAAAGATTTGTGTGAAAATATTAGACGTTTATTGAGGCAATGTCAACTGAACACCGTATACACGGTCTCGAATAAACTAGATGTCATTATTAAACGCGGTTAAGATGTATTGGATAACGGCCGGAGGACGGGAGTTGTATATAATAAGATTAATTGTTTGAACTGCGATGCGTGCTATATGTATAGGACAAACAAAACGACACCTCGATACACGAATAAAAGAACATAAGTCTGATGTAAAAAAGTATGAAAGCAATCACTCGGTGGTCAGCAAGCATAGAATTCTTAATAACCATGAATTTGACTGGTCCAATGTTCATATTTTACATAAAGAGGACCATCTTAAAAAGAAAGAGATCGCAGAGATGTTATTTATTAAAAGAAATAGCAACTCGATTAATCTATAGAGACACCGAAAACTTGCCAGTTGTTTATGACATAGTTTTCAAAAACACATAGTAATTTCTTAGAGCATATATATGTGTGTGTGAAAGTGTTTGTGTGTGTGTATGTGCTCTGTGATATAAGGTCTTCGGATTTGACCCTGAACAGTGAACAGTGCTTACAGGAACAGGATACAGTGCTTGCAGGACATTGTGCAGTGAATAGAACAGTGAATAGAAACACGCAGTGAACAGCCGCGAAAAATTAAGATCAAATTGAAGTGTGCGCGACACGTGAGGCTCCTTCGACCTACCGTCATTGAAAGCGGGAAAATTCTGCACAAGGATAGGATAAATACAACCCTTCGTAGCGCCGAAACTACGACACTCTCGACATTTTGCAAGAGGAACTATCGTCTCAGAATGACTTCAGGAATCTACTATTAACCGGTGATACGGTAAGTCTGGGACATCCTGTATATGCTCTGAGACCGCTTCCTGCTTATCACTTGCTTGCTGAACGCCGTGGAGTGCTGACGTGCTCTCCGCTCGGGAGTGTTCTTGTCACGATATTCTATCGATTATCGAATGTTATATCGATTTGTTTGACAGTTATTTCTAGTCAGTAAGTTATTCAATTTAAAAGAGTTTTATAGCGTGTATTAGTTTTTAAATTGTCTTAGTATTCACTGCATTGTAGTATTTATTATATTACAGAAAATGACTTGTTAAATTCCGTGCGTACACTTGAGAAGGACCAGAAACTTGGTCGAAACGTCGTGTAATATAGATTAATAAATTTGCCAGTTCGGTCGAGATAAAAAGGGAATACCTTCATTTTTTATTAGACTTCTAAAGTCTCTTTTAAAAGCTTTCTTATATTCTTTCCTTCTGTTCCTTTGTCAATAGTTTCTTATTTTTTACGTACAAACTGCACAATTTATATATATTAAGCACATTATTGTATGAGGTGAGCCATAAATCGGTCATAAACAAATCGATAAATCTGTGTTTCGAAATTTTTTTCCGTTTTTTACATAAAGTCCAGTTTATTGACATACATGTTTGTATGTATTGTAATTGAAAAAGGATGTGTTGTTCTATGCAACCAAAAAGAAGTTTTATAGGAGTGAAACTTTCATGGTAAAATACACGATTTCAGGAACCTCTTAAAAATAATTGTGGCGGCTCGTGATACAACGCCGCACAAATCATACAGACTCGTACATACGTATATACGCACAAGGCGCGAGAAACTAAGTAACCAACAGCCGAAATAATAGAGGGAAGTACCACGAGGTGGCTAATCACCACTGGCCATTCACGCAATCCGAAACAGTTTAAGAAGGGCCAAGCCGAGGACTTCGGCATCCATTCCGCGCATCATTGGCCGCACTCCACGGTCAGTGTCGAGGCGTCTCCACTGAACGTGTCGAGGTACTCTGCTGCGAATGTCGAGGAATCTCCACTCCAGTGTTAAGGTGCGAGAGTCGAGGTATTTCCTCCGCGGTGTCGAGGAAGCTCCACCGGACTCTGGTGTCGAGACATACTTTTTTGGGTCTTATATTCCTCCCATCCAGGGAGTCGAAGAGAGTGGCCGCTGACCGGCACATGCCGGAAGTTGACTCACCCGCATCAGCAAACCAGAAGGCAGGCAAGCACAAGCGGTTCCAGGATCGATGTTATCGCCCGAGAACACAGCGCGGCTCAAAGTCGTACACTCCCTCCGGGGCTCCGCCCCCGTAGAAAGAAACCAGGAGGGACCAGGCCACGCAGGTTGACGTAGAGACTTGCACAAGGGGCACGCAGACGAAGGAAGAACCAAGGAAGAACAGTGGGACAAACTTCGGACAAACCCCGGACATCAGGAAAGGACCTATTCTTGGACGCATCTACCACACCTCCGGTCACTGTAGTAAATAACACTCGAGACTCTCTAGAGAAGCCGTTATTTTGGAAGCGTCCAAAACTCAGGCGAAAAGTTCGAGAACTTTTCGGAAAATAAGGCCTCCGGACCACTAAATAAGAAAAACATAATTGCTGTATAGTTGTACATAGTCATAAATATATTGAAGACTTCACCGAGGCCTGCTAGCAATCACTACACCTCTCTCAGCCTCATCCTCCAATACCTGCAGGAATAAGTCCCCACGAGCGAACTTGCGTAACGGAGAACCGGGACGCAGGAAGCCGAGATGCATCTGCGGTTCCGTTAAGCGCGCTACACAAAAAGCAGCGAGCGACCACTCTATCTCAATAACATTTGCTTTGTCAACCTATGACATTTCCGGATTGGTTTCAATATTTCTTTTAGATAAAATTTTGAAAAGGAATGCATATAAACATTTGAGCTTATTCAATTGTCTTTGACAAAAGTTATGATCAAGAATCAAAAAGGTGATATACTTTTGGCCAGTATATACGTAACTTATGCGATTCATATGAAACGTATTCCTTGCGTTATACTTGGATCTACTGTATTTGAACTTATTAAATATTCCTAACCATTTATTAAAACATTTATTTCTTGTAAATAAATAATACATTATGTACTCATACAGAGTATTATAAAACGATGATTCCATCCAGATGAACAGTACCAGGAACAATATTTTTGTCATAGATTCTTCGATTTTGTTTGGATAATTTAAATTCTTACAAATTTCCCATAAAACGTTCAGATATGTCACATTAGATTTAGTTTGCTTTAATTGTTTGTTAAGCTGCAACACTAAACGTTGAAAGGCGTCCACGCTTGGCGAACGAGTATTTTCCAACAACCGTAATATAAATTGGAGTTCTTCATTAAAAAGTTGATTATGCAAACAGCACATATCAAAGTCTGCAAATAAACCGTTTCATAGTTTAATAAATATGCATAACACGTACACCTCACCGATTCTATTGCCATTTGGATTTGTTGTAGCGGACATTGTTCTAAAGTATTTCTTTCTAAGAATTAAGTAAGGAACGGCATTAGTTTAGAAGATACAAATAACTAATTAAAGTTTGACAATTTTTGGTAATAGATATTAAGTTTGATAAATAAGACAGAATTTTCTACCATATAAACTTAAAAAATATAATCTATATATATATACTATATATTATATTATACACTATACTATATACTATACAGGGTATGGCAAAAGTATGGAAACCCCTAAATTTTTCGAAAACTATGCATTTTAGAGAAAACTGTTTCAGACAAAAGTTGTAGGGTTTCAAGTAACGCATTACACAGCAATATCAGTATGACCTTGAAGAGTGTTGTCAACATCACATGAAGGTCATCTTCCATTTCTTAAATGAAAATCCCCATTTGTTATTGCATATCCTTGTAGCTTATCGCGAGAACTTTCCAAAACACTATAATAAAATATTTTTTCATAAAGTACTTTTCGAGTTATGGAGCGTGACAGTTACGGTATCGCCGGCATCAGCATTACCTAAAAGTAATAATCAGGAGGAATTGAATCTCTTCCTGAGGGTCCAATAGAAGCTTCCAATGATCCAATTGCCCTCTCCTCCCCTCTTTCCTTACCCCTTCCCCCATCCCTACCCTTCTCCATTTCCTTCCTCCTCCCCCTCTTCTGGCCCCCTTATCGATACTTCGACAGGGTATAAAACGTAAACGCCAGGGTGTAGAGTGTTATTTTCTCGCGCATAATCATTCAGATAGACTGATAGCGTTCAGAGCAGAGCATTCTCCGCTTCTGCTGAGAACTTTTGTCTTTTTAGTTCGGAAATTAATAACTTAAATATTAATCGTTTGACTAAAAATGGCTAACGAATTGTCGGAACGTGAAAGAATCACTATCCTCATGATGCGCGGATGGTGTGATAAGGAACGATCGTTCACTGAAGTAGTTCGATTATTTAACGATACTTTTCCAAATCGTCAAATTAATAAATCCACTGTTTTGAAAACAATACAGAGTTTTCATGAAACTGGTAGTGTAAAGCATTGCTCTAGATCAGGCAAGCCATCATTTTCAAGTAATGAGAATAAACAACTAGATGTTCTGCAGAGTTTTATTGAAAATCCCCATATGTTTGTTAATAGAGCAGCTCAAGCACACGACATTGCTCCCAGGTCCGTCCACAGAATTAAAAAAACATAAATTACATCCATACAAACTGCAGTACGTTCAAGAATTGCAAGACGGAGATGTTGAGCGTCGTATGCGCTTCTGTGCATGAATGATGGAGTTACTAGATGCCTCGCTCAACTTTCTTTATCAAATTGTTTTCACAGATGAGGCAACCTTCACGTTGACAGGAGAGGTTAATAATCAAAATTTTTGCCTCTGGTCAGATGAAAATCCATATTGGGTGCGGGAAACTCACACGCAATACCTACAAATAGTAAATGTATGGTGTGGCATGATAGATGCTTATTTGATAGGACCGTTTTTTTAGAGAAATCTTAATGCTCAAATGTACGAGAGATTACTTGTAGATCAAATAGTTCCAGCCATACAAAATATTTTTCCGAATAACTGCGAGGAAATATAGTTTCAGCATGATGGAGCTCCGCCTTATTTTAGTGCAGGAGCACGTCGAATTTTAAATGAGGTTTTTCCAAGAAGGTGGATAGGAAGAAGGAACCAAAATGAGGGAGGAGAAGATTGGCCACCTCGGTCACCAGATATAAGTCCTCTTGAGTATTACTTTTGAAGCTACCTGAAGAGTAAGATTTACGAAACAAAACCTCAAAGCATCCAAGAGTAAGGGAGAAGGCCGCGGATAAGGGATGAAGCAGTTTTAATACCTGCTGAATTTAATCGTAGAGTTATTTCTGTGTTCTTTCCAAGATTGGCATACTGTCAGGAAGTGAATGAGAGCCACTTTCAGAATGTACTCTAAACCGCTCAAACCCACGGAGTAAAAGTTTTTAGTCATTAAAAAGAGGAATGACCTTCAGACTACAGTCTTTATTTGTTCCGCAATGAATCACCACACATCTACACCGATACTGATACTTTTACACACATATGCGTGCGTGCACACACAGAAATGAAAATCAACCATACAACTTCAATGTGGTGTATCATGTATAATGCCGGCGATATCGTCACTTTCAAGCTGCATAACTCGAAAAGTACTTTATGAAACAATACTTTATTATAGTGTTTTGGAAAGCTCTCGCAATAAGCTACAAGAATATGCAATAAAAAATGGGGGTTTCCATTTAAGAAATTGAAGATGACCTTCATGTGCCCTTGACAACACTCTTCAAGGTCATACTAATATTGCCGTGTAATGCGTTACTTGAAACCCTACAACTTTCGTCCGAAACAGTTTTCTCTAAAATGTATAGTTTTCGAAAACTTTAGGGGTTTCCATACTTTTGCCATACCCTGTATATAAATATATACTGTTATATACACTAGTATACAGGGTGAGTCAGAACAACCTTTTATCATTAAAGCCACATAATCTTGAGTAAATTGTGAATCACTTTTTCCTCTTGCAACACTTTATCGGAAGCTTACTTTTCAAGATATAAATGAAAATAATGAGTGTACCACAGGTCGGGTACAGGAGGCAGGCAGGGGCGGCGCAACGCGGGCGCTGACTTGGAGTGTAATCGGCTAGTCGCTGCACTACGCAAGCTGTATTCCAATAATCATTGTCAGTACTGAAAATGTAGTTTATGCTACAGAACACAAACTGGCAATAATTGTGGAAAACAGCTACACAATGGTACGCGCACACACATGCGAAGCATGTTTTGCCAATCTTTCTCTTTCACACTTATTCACATCATTCTCCTTTTTATTCACACTTCACTTTACTTCGCTTCACTTTACTTTACCTCACTTTACTTTTATTTTACTTTATTTAACACTCACGCACTTGAAACGCACGTGAAACTTTATTTGTAAACAAACGGAATCATGGTGCAACACAAGACATGCACCGGTATCGTCATTGAGTGTAGAAGTGCGCGCCATCTCTGAACGCCCGACGCGTATCTTTCCGGAACCGATTCCGATACTCGACATTAAAGCTAAGATCGCGGCAGCGTGCGTCAACGAATCAGGCAACTTGCGGCAGGCTTCTAATTGATTGACGCACGTGTTGCCGCAGCTAATTTTACGCGCGAAATTTTTGCTTCTTCTCTGCATATTTATTAGTATCACTGTAATAAATGTTGCAAACCTAAGAAATGTTCCACGTAAGAAAATATTTGGTTGCCCTGAAAAGGGCAGATGTTAGTTTTGGAAGATTTATAATAAATGTTCGAAATGGCCACCGTCAATGGTACCATAGTAAAGATCGCAAAAGTTTTTACTGTATATCTCCGAAAATATTGATTTGAGGAAAAAGTTTTAGGCAAAAAATAAAACCACTGAAAAACTCTACAAAAAAAGTTATATGTATTTTTTACGTAAACGCTTTATTTTGGTTGTGTTAGAAAATAGTAATTTTAAGAGTAAAATTGCTGTTTAGGGAACCCACCTCCGATGACCTTGACCTTGACATATGTTGTTAAGGTCAGTGTCCTGAGTGACCTTCAGAAGGTTTCAGCCGTCGCTCGTTGTTTGTTAAAAAGTTATTAACAAAAGAAGTTTTATGATTTAACCCAGGTTAGGTTAGGTTAGGTTAGGTTAGGTTAGGTTAAAGCAGAGAATACTTTGTACTTATGTTAAAACAAACTGTTCTATATATTAACGATTCACTGCTTTAAATAACTTTCCTACTTTCGTTCATATACATATTCGTCGTTTATGTCTTTCAATATTCAAAATAACTGCTATACTTTGGAAACTTCTTTTGTAAATAACTTCTTAACAAACAATGAGTGACGGGTGAAACCTTCTGTGTGTTACTCGGGGAGGTGACCTTTGTAATATATGTCAAATTTAAGTTCTTATTTTGTGTGGAAAGTCGGAAATCTATATAAAACCACTGAACTTATTTTGTTAATAACTTTTTATCAAACTACGAGCGACGGCTGAAACCTTCTGTAGGTCACTCAGGAAGGTGTTCTCTATAACATATGTCAAGGTCAAGGTCATTGGAGGTGGGTCCCCTAAACAGCAGTTTTACCATTTTAACTTATAAAGGGCGGGTATTTTTCCATTTAAATAAATTTTGGTAAATATGAAGAAGAGCTCCTTACCGGAATCCGTGCCGTGTATGTACCAGGTGATCAAAATCTGTATGGTAAAATCTGTTACACTAGCTCCGGCGGGGGAGGGGCGAAGCCCCTCCCCCCGCCCTCCCGCAAAGCGGGCTGAAAACCGTGCATGCTCGGTCAGTGTGTGCTACGCCTGTAGACCAGTAGATTGTCGGTATGACAGATTTTCTTATCCCGAAACTATTACTTTTTAACACTTTGTAATTTTTTTCTATTTGAGAGCGACGATTTTAACTTTCAAATTCGTGTTTTAGGCACTTAACTGTATTAAAAATTGTTATTTTTTACATAACAGGCAAAATAATAGGTTTATGAAAAAAATGCATATAACCTTTTTTATAGGGTTTTTTTAGTGGTTTTATTTTTTGTTTACAACTTTTTTTCCTCAAATCAATATTTTCGCAAATATACAGTGAAAACTTTTGCGATCTTTACAATTTTAATAACGTGTTTATTCGAAAACTAAGCGGAAAATCAACTTTAGTCACTCTTCAAATTCGCTTTGTAATGGTCGATAGATGAAGAATCAACGGTCAAATTGGGGCACCTCAGAAATCGTAATTGTGCCTGATTCGTTGACGCACGCTGCCGCGATCTTAGCTTTAATGTCGAGTATCGGAATCGGTTCCGGAAAGATACGCGTCGGGCGTTCAGAGATGGCGCGCACTTCTACACTCAATGATGATACCGGTGCATGTCTTGTGTTGCACCATGATTCCGTTTGTTTACAAATAAAGTTTCACGTGCGTTTCAAGTGCGTGAGTGTTAAATAAAGTAAAATAAAAGTAAAGTGAGGTAAAGTAAAGTGAAGCGAAGTAAAGTGAAGTGTGAATAAAAAGGAGAATGATGTGAATAAGTGTGAAAGAGAAAGATTGGCAAAACATGCTTCGCATGTGTGTGCGCGTACCATTGTGTAGCTGTTTTCCACAATTATTGCCAGTTTGTGTTCTGTAGCATAAACTACATTTTCAGTACTGACAATGATTATTGGAATACAGCTTGCGTAGTGCAGCGACTAGCCGATTACACTCCAAGTCAGCGCCCGCGTTGCGCCGCCCCTGCCTGCCTCCTGTACCCGACCTGTGGTACACTCATTATTTTCATTTATATCTTGAAAAGTAAGCTTCCGATAAAGTGTTGCAAGGGGAAAAAGTGATTCATAATTTACTCAAGATTATGTGGCTTTAATGATAAAAGGTTGTTCTGACTCACCCTGTATACCATGTTTACTTTTCAAGTATACAGGGTGTCTCATAACTCCTTATTTTCCCGTTAATGGCGTATAGTTTGGACTTACCTGAGTCGAAAAGTCCTGTACCATTTTACGATTTTCGCAATAATAACCGAATTATTAAACGATTAAAGGAAATAAATGAGTGCGTGGCTCGTGCAGCGAGCCGTCGGTAGGAGAGCCGCACGCTCGTTGTTGGTTTATGCCGTAGTGAGGTAGCCGTGCCAGAAAGCGTGCTTTGTAGCATGCAGTGGGGATTGAGTGGGAATGGTCTCGCGAATCGTCGCACGCTTTTTGGCTTTACTAATGTGAGTGGAGAGGGTGAGACCAGAAATCGTGCGACGATTCGCGAGACCATTTCTACTCCATTCCCACTGCTAAAAAGCACGCTTTCTGGCACCGCTACCTCATTGCGCCGTAACTAACAACGAGCGCGCAGCTCTTCTACCGACGGCTCGCTGCACGAGCCGCGCACTCATTCGTTTATTTTAATCTTTTAATAACTCGGTTATTATTGCGAAAATCGCAAAATGGTACAGGACTTCTCACCTCAGCTAAGTCCAAACTATACGCTATTAACGGGAAGGTAAGAAGTTATGAGACATCCTGTATATGGTATCAGATAAGTAATATACAGGGTGTCCCAGACTTATCGTATTACCGGTTCAGGGTAGACTTCTGATGTCATTCCAAGACGAAAGTTCCTCTGGTAAAATGTCGAGGGTAGTGTAGTTTAGGCGCTATAAATGTTTGAAGATATCCCATGTACAGAATTTTCCCGCGTTCAGGGACGGCTGGTTTTCTGTCATCGCGGGAGCGCGCTGCACTTCACGTATGTTTTGATAGTTCCGCGTGTATCGCGCTTTCGTGCAATATAGTAAGCGATTGGTCCGTCTTTTCTTGTCGATCATACTGCCGATGTCGCAGAAAGTCGGACAGTAACGCGAAAATCTCACGAAAAATTAAGATCGAATTGATCGGTTCGCGATGCGCGGAGTCCCTTCGACCCGCCGTCACTGAACGCGGAAAAGGTCTGTACATGGATAGAATATCTTCAACCCATTATAGCGCCACCTTCGACAGTTTGCAAGAGGAACTTTCGTCTCAGAATGATCAGGAGTCTACCCTGAAGCGGTGATAGGGTAAGTCTGGAACACCCTGTATACTATACACAAATATCTTAATAAGTAACCTTAAAACTTATTAATAATTAAATGATATAATAAAAAGAAGTATTAAATCACTAATTTCAACTTCTTTAAACATGAGTGGCATATTTTTTATAAGAGTAAGAGACATAAAACAACATTAAAACTAAAATAGTAAAGGTTTTAATACGCTTTGAAACAGCAATTAAATTCTTTGAAAATTAGGTTATTCAATTTTTTTTTTAATTTTGAGAATTTTTAATTTTTTGGATAAATTTTTCGATAAAGTCAGGCATCACAAATGTCAATGATCTTGACATATATTATAGAGGTCACCTCCCTGAGTAGCTCGCAGAAGGTTTTAACCGTCCATCTGCATTACCCGCCCCACGCAAAAACTATCGATTCATCGCGTGAAAAGTCAAAAACATAGACCTCGTTGAACCAATGTAGAATCGTATCGATGCCTTTGACGAAGCATCCTCCACCTGCACCGCCGCCGAAAAAAAATATAAACAAACTCCAGAGAGACTACCCCGTCCCCGGTAGACCCCGATTGGCGTGGAATGTCCAAGACACGGATCTCATCGAACCTATGCGGAATCATTTACGGAATTAAACATTTTATTATTATTAAAAAGTTATTACCAAAACACATTCGGCGGATTACTTAGCGGGATGATCTTTGTAATATATGTCAAAATCACGTTCTTGCTTCGCGTGGATAGCAGAAAATTCGTACAAAATTGTTAAATTACTTTTTTTAATAACTTTTTAATAAACAAGCGACGGCTAAACCCTTCTGTGGGTTACTCAGGGAGATGACCTCTATAATACATGCCAAGGTCATTGACATTCGTGATGTCTGTCTTTATCGAAATATTTACTCATTTTTGTTAATAATACTCTCCGACAAACTTTGATCTTTTTTGTAACACGAGTGTGAATAGTCATTTCTGATGTATTATTGCCTGCTGACCATGAATCCGTTGTCCGGCTATCACGTCATAATTGTGAGAAAAATAGCGTCAAAGAATCCAAAAACGACGATTTTGAGTTTTCATGCTTTTGTAGCACCGGCAGTAAATTTTTCCCAAATTTCGCGTAAGTCATGTGAACTTTTAGCTTTAAAATGCGTGTTGTTTCGTTTCGGTATGATTTTTCGTTCTCGAGCTATTTCACAATAGCTCGAATTTATTAGAAAGGCATTTTTAAGAAATAATTTTCATAGATTACTATATAGGATAAGTTAATAAGAAATTATCTGATTTATTTTTTGAATTTCAGTAATAGTAATAGTAATAGTAATAATTGTAATAATAGGAATAACAAATGTGTAATTTTTTTATGCTTGTTTTTATTAGGATTTGGGTGTTAAGTATGCAGTGTTAAACAAATATTTGTCTCAACTTGCCATATAAACATGAGCTTCTATTACATTTCTCATGAATATGGCATCCATTAGAAGTCCATATAACCTCCACAACTCCATGCGATTCATCTATCTCCACGAACTGACGGATATAAAGTGGATCTTCATTAGAGATCCATATTATCTCCATTGTGGATATCCATTGCAAATCTAATCATGGACATCTATTAGACGTTTATTATAAATGTATTTATTATAAATGTAATAGATTTGGACATATTAATGTATTTGACACATTAAAATCCAAATTTTATTTTTTATTTAAAATTCTTAGTCTATTTTACAAATGCTTAAAAATAGTATAACATATCTATTTTCATATATTTAATTTTATATTTATTTAATACGTTTATTAGAATTATAAAATGTATTTTCTAAAAAACATAATCTAAAATTTTAATAATAAGAATATGTTTTGATATCAAAGCAGTTTTTATATTATATGATATTATATGCTATACAGGGTGTCCCATAACTCTTCATTAATATTAGGAGTGTGATTTAGTTTTGAGAGTTTTGCAACAGATGGCTGTAGTGTCAGTTTGTTCCAATAGCTGTTTCCGATAATTGTTGTTTCTTACAGTGTTGACATTATCCATGACATTTAGTAGCATTATAGCAATAGATGCAATAACAGTCGTGTTTATATCATCGTAAAATTGGAACTTCCGAAAGAGCATTTTCGACATGCGTTGCTTTTGTTTTTTAATCAAAAGAAAACTGCGGCTGAGGGTTATAGAATTCTTGTGGAAACTTATGGTGATTCTGCCCCATCAATTAAGACGTGTGAATACTGGTTTAGACGCTTTAAAAGTGGTGATACTGATGTGAAGGACAAAGAACGCTCGGAACAACCAAGAAAGCTTGAAAATGCAGATTTGCAAGCATTATTGGACGAAAATCCAACACAATCCACTTCAGAACTTGCCAGAGCATTAAATGTTGATCGTACAACAGTTACCAAGCATTTACATGAAATGGAAAAAATTCAGAAAGAAGGGAAATGGGTTCGACATCAATTATCGGAAAGTGCCATTGCGAACCGGTTGAACATTTGCATTTCGTTGATCGCCAGGCAAAAAAAAAGAGTCTTTTGTCCCGGATTGTTACTGGGGATGAAAAGTGGATCTATTTTGATAATCCCAAACGCAGAAAATCATGGGTGGATCCAGGCGAACCATCAACATCCACTTCGAGACGCAATATTCACGGTTCAAAAGTAATGCTCTGTATTTGGTGGGATCAAGAAGGTATAGTGTACTATGAGCGGTTAAATCCGCATGAGACTGTCACGGCTGATCGTTATCGACACAATTGTACAAGTTGAAGCAAGCATTAGACCAAAAACGACCACCAATTGCGAGTAAACGACGGAAAGTGATTCTTCTTCATGTCAACGCTCGACCTCACGTTGCGTTATCAGTGAAACAAACACTATTAGAGCTTGAATGGGAAGTCTTACCGCACCCCGCGTATTCTCCGGACATTGCTCCATGCGATTATTATTTGTTCCGGTCGATGCAACATGCTTTAGAGGATACACACTTTCATAATTTCAAAGAAGTGCGAAAATTCGTCGACGAATGGATCAACTCAAAAGAAAAGTCATTTTATCGTCGTGGAATCCATCTCTTGCCAGAAAGATGGGAAAAAGTTATAGAAAACGAAGGAAAATATTTTGATTAAGGTATTCATTCATTATCATATTTAATTACATTAAATACATGCGGTTTTGAGCAAAAAAACCCTCGAAACTAAATCACACCCCTAATATTTCAAGTGGCGGCCATATACTTACAGATAACAAAATTAAACTTTATTTGTTCTATACTTACACATTAAACAAATATATTAAAATTAAGTATATTTTTTATAAGTTTACAATATACAGAATAAAATAACAAAACAATTTTTTTATTAATTTACTATAAGGAAAAAGTTGTTTATATTTTTATATTCAAGTGTTTAATTTTCTGCGGACACATACTTAAGTATATATGGAAATGTTTATATTTTCTCAAGTTTCTATGACTTATAACTATAATGTTTTAATATTTTGTAGCTAGACTCTTATTTCTAATAACTGCGGCACATCTGCGTGGCATAGATTCGATAAGTCGAACATATCTACTAGCAAGTATCGAATTCCATGCTTCTTCTATCCTCCTCCTCAGTTCTGCCCTTGACAGGGCGTGATAACTTCTCTTTTTCGTATATATGTGTTGCGCACACAGATTATGCACATATATACGGGATTTACAGTTTAATTAACGCCGATTCCGAACGGCTTTGTGTAGAGAAGTTCTCTTGACATATACCCATACAGCACAAGATCGTTCTATGATCATTCATAGAATAATATCGGAGAATGTTTAGAATATTCTCATATAATGCTTCAGAGTTTCTGTAAACCTTCCATGGAACATTTGAGGTAGACATAACTCACATTCTCTGAATGTTTTATAAATATTCTGTAGCATATTCTATGAACATTTTGCGTATGTTTATGGACTGTTTCTATATATACACTCTAAATAATAAGTGTTTGAAATTTCAAACACTTTCGTTGTCGCCGTTTTCAAGATCATGTTTATTAATGTTTGACATTTCAAACATTTATAAGTGTTGGGTTTGTGGTTGGTGTTTAATTATATTACACGCGTAAGGTGTTTGATTTTCTACTTAATTGAAATTTCCTGCAAATCAAATGTTTATATGTTTTAAGTCTAACGAATTTGTTGGCGTGTATAGGATGAATTGGTTCCTAGAGCGAGAGATTACTGCATCTTAGTCCGACCATCAGATTATCAGATATTCCCAGGGTATCGCGATTTAATAAATACCTTGTTAGGCAACTCTTGCTCGCGAGAAATTGCGCCGCGAGCGCTATCTGGTTTGTTAAAATTTTGTAAGAACTATAGCATATTTCCGACATAATTTTCTCTGTAGAATAAGATTTTGGTATAAAAGTTTAAAAAAATACAATTTTGCAGTAAATTGTGTAAACAATGTTGTTTAAACAATTGATTGAAACTGATTTTGCAAATCTAACTTGATATTCGTAATCAGCAATGTCAAAAACACAAAATAGTATGAATTCTACCGGATTGAAGTTCCAGAAGCGAGTAATAACAGAAAAACTGATTATTTTTGAAATTTTTGGCGGCCATCTTAGATCTGCCATCTTTGAAGTTACAAATTACGTTGAAACATGATCTACGGTAATGAGCTCAACAATTGGTAACGTTTCAAATGTCAGAAACCTCGATATTTCGAACTTTATTAGATTATTTACAATAAATCAGTATTTTTCGAAAATTTCCTCATATAAACGTCATTTTAGGACAATCACGCGATTTTTCGAAAGACAAAATTTCGTCGTTAAAGTTCAACTATTTTATGCACCGATAGTTGAATTTAGAAGTGGATTCCAACCCTTTTTCTGTACAAGAAAAAACATTTAGAAAAAAGTCTTCAATTTTTTGGTGTTTTGTTATTTTTAATACGCTATATTTTTTTTCGGAGGCACGGAGGCTCAATTTTGACCTCGGAATTCGAAAGAGCACACCCAAAAATAGTAAGAATCATTGTTTTGGTAAAAATATGCTTCGTGATTCTTTCCGAGAATGAGGCTGGAAAATGAGCAAAGAATTCGAGCTTGTTGGGCGTTAATGGGTTAATGCGAATACTACTTAAACTTTCGATTTGCTAGTGAGAGCGAACCGCAGATGAAATCGAACGGAGAACGAAGCGTGTTTACACTCGGATCGGCTATTTGTGACTAATTTCGAGTTGAGGATCGACGATAATCGGAGCATTCATTCGGGAGGTACATCGGATATATGTAGAGAAAATAAAGGGGAGACGTGCGGTAGGAGAAGCATGAATAACAACTCTGCGAGTTCGCTGACACTTAGCTTGATCGAGAAAATATAATACATAAATACAGACAAACAGTTCTGAAATTTTACATTAGATTGAACACGGTGCTACATGAAAACTCTCAAAATCGTCGTTTTTGGCCCCTTTGACGCCATTTTTCTCAAACTTATGAAGTGATAGCTAAATTTGAACAACGGATTCGTGTTCAGCAGGCAAAAATACATCGGAAATGACTATTTACACTTGTGTTACAAAAAAAGGTCAAATTTTGTCGGACAGTGTTATTTAAATCTGATTATTTAAATTAAAAATTACAAATTCGTGAAAGAAATATCTTTTTTTATATAAAAAATCTTTTATATAAAATTATATAGAAGCTAATAATATTTGAAACTAACATGTCACTGTCCAATGCTGCAGTTCGCAGAACACAGATTCTTTACTTTTGTTTACGAATGTGCTCGCTAATATTTCTCGTATTTGTTTAATCCAAAATCTTACGATTTCTTCAAATCTCTGGATTAGTGCATTTTTTGATTCGTTCAGTTCATCAGGAATATTTCGCCATTTTTCTTGAGATACGTCCCCCTTTCTGTTTCTTAATGGTACCATGACATTAGATAAATCTTCTTGCGACACATATAACTTAGTTAAACCCATTGGCTTATAAACTCGTTCAGTCAAGCACATTAAAAAATTATGCAGATTAAAAAATAAATTATTTTTGATAACTGTTTTCGTTGTAAAGAAAATATTGATTATACCGATAACACTAATAACTATGAATAAAATTATATGTTAAACTTTTTTAGCATCAATGATTTCTTCAAGAAGAATCAAATAATTAAAAAGTTCGATCTAATTTTATTATTATTATTATTATAAGTTAATAATATGTATTATTTTTTAAATATAAAAATAATCAGTGTTAATATAAGGCAAAATAATATAATATAATAAATAATATAATAGTTTGTTCCATAATAAATGTCGGATTTTGAACAGAATATTTAATTGAGCATAATTATGATAAAACAGAAAATTTATATTTAAAATAAGATACAATCAGAGAATTAAATTTCTACTAATCATATTTTTGCCACAACGTACAAATTTACATATGTTTCATATATCTCTACTATAACAAGGTTGATTTTTGAAAACGAATTTGTTAAATATAATTTCTGCAGTCAATTTTAATAGAATTGTAGTTTTGGTAAATGTTTAGGAGCTTTATTTGAATCGAACTACTTAATCAAAGAACTTTATTTGAATCAACCTACTGAATCAATTTTGTATAATATATTGAGCATAATTTTAATAAGTAATTCCGAAATTGCGGAAACTAATCGTCCATCTTTTCTTTCGCAAGTCTTGTACGTCATATGAGAAATTATATAAAGATTGGGTTTATATGGTGTTTGAAATATTATTATTTAATAGATTAAGCTTCATCTCTCCGAATTTCATCTTTATAAAACATTTTCAAATCAACATTCAATAGCCTATTCTTTTCTGTAAATGGCTAAACATAATGTTAATGGTACCATAAGGTACCATTTACTGTGGTATCTTGTGGATTCAGCATTATTTAGCGTAAGTTATAATTATATTATTATAATTATATAATTAATAATATCTACAAATTTTTACAGAAAAATTAATTAAACATTATTTATAATATATTGGGTTGATCAAAAAGTTCAATTCGATTTTTGCCTCAAACTTTACTATTAGGTGCTTGCAAAAGTTGTCGTATACTATTAAAGCTGTTATGTCCAGAGCTCTGAAATACAGATGAGTTCGGGAAAGGAAGGACGCAACGAAGACCCTCTCGTGTATTATCGCACTTAGACTAACCGCGCGAGTCGAGTTGACTCCGCACTGCAGGGTCAACGACCTGATGGATCGATTTTACCCTAAGTTCGGAAAGTTCTCTTGTTGGTCCTTTTTAAATCAAGAAACTGAATCCCTATTACCTGGGATAGGACCATGTACGATCTAATGAGGAAGGGGTAGTACGAGGTAGAAGATGTAAGGAAAAGAAACTTTAAGAGATAATTAAATTACAACTTAATATAGTTTATTCCAATTTAATATAAAATTGAAAAAGAATAAGATTACAATGACACATAATTTTGATTATATAGAGGCGGTGAGTCCTGATACAATGGTGTGAACAAATATTGAACGCAGGTTATTCGTAAAAAGTATTTTACTGTTAAAAGGAGTCAGACTGGTTGATTATATGACAAGTGGCAAAAATTCGAATACACAGTAGGAAAGGTTTAGGAAACATGAATTAAAGCGGAGTTTCTAAAGGAAATAATCGTGAGCACAAGTAATGATCGAATAACAGACACGACAGATAGTAAACCTGCCTGTGGATTGAGAAGGAGAGAGAATAAGGAAAACTCAGCTAATCGCGAAAACCCTTAGCTCAATGGGACAAAGAATTAAAACATGTGTTTTAACTTACTACTTGTTGAATAACTGCTTGAGAGCACCTGGATCCAGTTGATAAACGAGAAGGTAGACACTCGGATCTCGTGTGTTCTGAATTCGGTTCATAATTTCACTGGTTCACTTATATCAGTTTTAATGTATCTGGATGTTTACTGGATTTCACTGACTCTAATTAATCAAACTAATCCCGCGCTAAACTTCGACTACACAGGTTGTGTAAAACCAATCTGATTGAATGTCATTTGGACAAAAGAAATTGATCGAGAAAATGTAGAATATTGCAATGAAAATTCGACACGAAAGACTAAAGACGGAAGATGTAAGAAAGAAAGAAAACAAAAGAGAATAATTGTATGTCGCGCTCGGGACCTGCGCCTCATTTTATATGCGGTAAATTTGTTCACCACCGAGAGGGATTTTTTGAGTAACAATTTGGAGTTCGGGAGAAGGAAGGAGGTCTCTTGGAGTACGACTGGTTAATCACGGTGGCTGCCCTTCAGAGATTGGTGGATGTCCTTTGGTTCAAATGGAATGTGTCCCTCCCAGGAAGAGTGAATCCTGAAGAACAATCTCACATATGGTCTACTCACATATGATCTAGTCACATATAGTCGCCCCTTGTTATAATTATTCAGCGGACAGTTGTTTTTAAAGATATAATCCTTAAGGGTAACGTGTTTGTCCACCACTTGCCTTTCTGGTTTTGATATATCTCTCACAATCGGATATTTATGTGAGCCCTAAGATTTCAAATGTTAGTCGCGACCTTCTATTTCTATGCAGCGTATGTCGTCGGTCGTAAAATCTTATCCTTATGCCGTCTGTTATCGAAACTAGACTTTGGCTTATGATTCCTTGAACTTTCCAAGATGTTTTTAGTTATTATTATCAATATGGTCCGATCTTCTATCATTTCATTGTCCTTCGTAAACATTCGGGGTAGGATCACTTTGCTGCCATACGGCACTTCCTGGCAGTAACGTGAAGAAAAAATAAAAACCAGACTGTTTTTGCGTCTGTCAAGGAATCTTAGCCAGGTCGTAAAAGGGATTTTTTAATACGCAATATATAATACGCAATATTTTTTATAATATGCAGAGTTATTCCAAAAAAAGGAACCGGAGAGTCTGCTGGACGTAACAAAGCCATCTTCCTTCCTTCTATATCTTTTCCATTACTTTCAAATGGCGAGATACTTGATTCATTGATTTCAAGCTGTCCTGCAAAAGTTTTTAACGTTTCGGACAAATTTTTATTGAGTAATGTTTCGAATTCATTGATCTTCACTTCGTTATGATTTTATTAACTTTTGTAAGCATCTAATATATTGCATTTAGTAGAAACAAATTATTTATCAATCAAGTAATCACTATCATTATTCATGATTCTTCGCCAACGTTCTGATAGTTGTAATCGTAGCCATAACCATGATTGTATACTTGTATCGTAAAAGGTGGTAGGTTTATCATCAAAAAAAGCAGAAACGTGGTTTTTGAAAGATGCAAACTTCTTCCCATTCAAATTGTTCTGTAACAGAAATAAATGATAGCGCGATGTTCGCGATGTGCGCGATGCAGAATAGTAGGGAGTACAAAAGAATATTCCAATTTAGCTTCTTGAGCTTACACACAGTCTGTTCCGAAGTTTGAGATCTGGCGTTGTCTTGATGACAGATGATGCCTTACCAAACAGATTACTTTTCTTGGATACGGCCTTTGATTTGTCTAATTGTTTGTCCAATTCACAATACTTGTCAGAATTGATTATTTGATAGTAGATAATATAAGCGGGTTCTGGGACCGTTACTGGAAATTCACACCATATCAGTTTCCGAGAATTGGATGGGGGGGGGGGGAGAGCTCTGGGCCTGAGGGTATGACGTCACGCGGGTCCTCCAACGGGGGTAACCCGATACATATGCGGCTACCGTCAAAGACACGTTTACGTAAACACATGGCTAGGAACCGCGGTATTGTTTTATAGATAATATATATATTTATGAGATTAAAATTCTTCGAGCGCCGAACGTCGGCTGCCGCCAAAGAGCGACATACAGATCAGTGCGTGGAAATTTGCACAGAAATTTGATTACAATACTAGTTGCGCGAGTCACCGCAGGGCGGCGCATGCAGAGAGGCGTTTCTCGCATGTAAGATCGCATAATTATGATATATAAGGAGTAGCGACAATAACCTCGGTATCACGCTCTCGAGCTGGAAGCCAAAGGGCCGAATGCAAATATCTAGTGCGATACGTTCAGTATCAGTGAAATAAAGAAGACATGGAACGATCGATGCAAACCGAACGCGATCTGTTGGAGCAAACCAACAGGATCGCTACCTTGGACAAATAGTTTGAGTGGATACAACGGGGTGTGACGAGTGCATCGAGCAATTGGAAGGACAAAGTCGTGCTAAGCGTCCACGACTATCCATTGGAAATAGGCAATCCATGGTGGCTCAAACCGCGCAGCTCGAGGGACTGAGAAAACAATTGGAAAGACGTTTCATACATTTCGGTGGTGATAATGACGCGAGTGCTAAACAGCCCTCCAGCGCGAATCTCTCGTGGCGAGAGATTGAGACTGTGTTCGAAAGCCGCATTTCAACCGGCGTGGTGATCAACGCGGATTACGTCGACCCGCGGCGATTTTTAGAGGACGCTCGCGATGTAGTGCTAGAGCATGTGCGAAACGCTATCGAAAAACACAATAGTGTCAAAGTGAATACAGTGTTCAACGGCGAGTTCGTGGCGGGTGAAAAGACCGCCAATAAAAGTATAAACACGCGCAACCGAGAACTCTTTCCTACAACAGATCTACAAGAGTGGTACGCGCAATACGTGATCAAGCCCACCTTGACGTCTCTCAAGGAGTTTCAGGACCGCGATAGCGGGTGGGCGTTGCCGCGTATACTGAACCTAACGGTCAACGTTAACAAACACAATCCATTGCATGCAGGATGTCATGTAAAATTACCGCAGGAGATAATTTCGAAGAAAGCGGCGATCAATGTGCGATCGAAAAGCAATGCATGCTTCGCATGGTCGGTGGTAGCAGCTCTGTATCCAGCTGATAGCAAGAGTAACGTGGCTAGAGAATCATCGTATCCACACTACAACACGGTGCTGAATCTCTGCAATATCGAGTTTCCCGTAACACTAAAGGACATTACAAAGTTCGAACACCTCAACGATGTATCCGTCAATGTATACGGTATCGGGGAGCATGAGCAGAAGACGCTAAACGTTCTGCCCCTGCGACTCACCGATCAAAAGAGGGATAGACACGTCAACCTATTGTACGTGCAGGGCAAGAACAACGTGGGACATTACGTGTGTATAAAGAATCTGTCCCGCTTAGTGAGCTCGCAACTGAGCAGCAACAAACGACAAAAATACATTTGTGATAGGTAAGTAGTTTTAGTACACCTGTATACAATAAATAACATACTCGGTAGAAATTAACGGGTTCGTTCTTTGTATGCTTTTAGATGTTTACATTATTTCTCCTCAAACGAGAGATTGGAGGCCCACTCTATAGACTGCCAAAGGATGAACGACTGCGCCATCGTTCTTCCAAACGATGATGACAAGTGGCTGCAGTTCGAAAATTACAACAGGAAGGAACGGATGCCGTTCGTCGTTTACGCCGACCTGGAGTGTGTCCTGCAGAAGACGGATGACCCGAAGCTGTACCAGCGGCATCAAGTATGCAGCATCGGGTACTACGTGCGGTGCTCCTACGACGAAACGTTGTCCGTTTACCGATCCCGTCGCGATACCGACTGCATAGGATGGTTCGCCGAACAATTGCAAGAGTTGACGCATTGCGTTAAAGCAATACTATCGCGTAATATCCCCATGATAGAGTTAACGCGAGACGAGCGGGTAAAATTCGATAGCGCAACGCACTGTCATATCTGCGAGAAACCGTTCACGCCAGACGACACGCAGGTTCGCGATCATTGCCATCTCACCGGTCGGTACAGAGGTCTCGCGCATTCTAATTGTAACTTCAATTATCAAGATACATATACGATTCCAATAGTCTTTCATAATTTATCAGGCTACGACGCACATTTTATAATTCAAGAAATAGCTACCGCGTTCGAGGGCCATGTCAACTTGTTGCCCATAATGAAAGAAAAATACATCTCGTTCACGAAACATGTTAATGAGTCAGACGACAAAAAATGGCGAAACCATGTGCAATTGCGGTTCATCGATTCATATAAATTCCTGAGCAGTAGCCTGGATAAGTTATCGTCATATTTAAATAAGGATAAACTTAAAATCGTACAATCGGAATTTGCTTACTTATCAAATGAAGACTTTGAGTTATTGACAAGAAAGGGCGTGTTCCCGTACGAGTACGTGGACTGCGTCGAAAAATTAGCGGATACTTGTTTACCACCGCGCGAATCTTTCTATAGTTCGCTGACCGGCGAGACGGTATCTGAGAGCGATTACGCGCACGCCGAGAACGCTTGGCAGCGGTTCGCCATTCGAACGCTCAGCGAGTACAGCGATTTATATTTAAAAACGGATGTCTTGTTGTTGGCCGACGTTTTCGAGAATTTTCGCGATAGTTGCATAAAAAGTTACGGTCTTGATCCCGCGTATTATTACACTTTGCCCGGTTTTACATGGGACGCGATGCTTAAACATACGCGCGTAAATTTCGAACTTCTTACCGATATTGATATGGTCATGTTCATAGAACGCGGTATTCGCGGCGGCCTGAGCCAGTGTTCTCACAGGTACGCACAGGCCAACAACAAGTACATGCAGTCGTACGACCCATCGAAACCCTCGTCGTATCTCATGTATTTTGATGTTAATAATTTATACGGTTGGGCAATGTGTCAGCCACTGCCTTATGCCGATTTTCGATGGGTCGATGACACTTCCAATTTCGACGTGAACGCTATCGCTCCCAATTCACCAAAAGGATACGTACTCGAGGTCGATCTCGAGTATCCATGACATCTGCATGACGCGCACACCGACCTACCGTTCTGTCCAATGCGAGATAAGCCGCCGGGCAATCGACAGGATAAGTTGCTCGCAACTTTATGCGACAAGAAGCGGTACGTCATCCATTACCGCAACTTGCAACAATGCACGCGTCACGGTCTTCACGTCACAAAAATTCATCGCGTCTTAGAATTTTCTCAGTCTCCATGGCTCCGCGATTATATTGAGTTGAATACGCGATTTAGGGCAGCAGCTAAAAACGATTTTGAAAAAATTTATATAAACTGATGAATAACGCGGTATTCGGAAAAACTATGGAGAACGTGCGCAATCACGTTGATGTAAAGCTTGTAACGAAATGGAACGGAAGGTACGGTGCGGAGGCAATGATCGCTAAACCGAATTTTCACAGTCGCAGCGTCTTTTCGGAAAACCTAGTCGCGATCGAAATGCGTAAGCTCGAGGTGAAGGTCAACAAACCGATTTATGTGGGTATGTGCATCCTCGACATATCCAAGGTCTGTTTGTACGAGTTTCACCACGAGTACATGGTACCTCTTTATCGTGATAAATGCAAGGCCTTGTACACGAATACCGATAGTTTAATTTACCATATCGAGTGCGAGGACGTGTACGATCAAATAAAACGCGATATTCCGAGATTCGATACAAGCGATTACGCGTCCGACAACATTTATAGTATTCCGCTCATGAACAAGAAAGTACCAGGTTTAATGAAAGACAAGAACAACGGCGCGATAATGACCGAATTCGTCGGACTTAGAGCAAAAATGTATGTTTTGAAGGTAGACGGTAAAAAAGATACGAAGAAGGCGAAAGGTGTTAAGACCAATGTAGTCGCACGAACAATAACGTTCGACGATTACATGCAATGTTTGAAAGACCGCATAGAAATGACTCGAGATCAATCCCGTATAGCTTCAAAGCTGCATAGCGTATACACCATCCGCGAGAAGAAAATCGTGTATCGAACGTGTATCAAACAGCTAACGGACGGATACCGAACAGCAAAACGTGCGTTCTCGTTCGGTACACGTTCTTGACCCGTTCGTTAGCCGTTTGATACACGTTCTTGACCCGTTCGACACACGTTCGATACACGTTCGATACACGTTCTTATCGAACGTGTATCGAACGAGAACGCACGTTTTGCTGTTCGGTATCCGTCCGTTAGCTGTTTGATACACGTTCGATACACGATTTTCTTCTCGCGGATGGTGTATACGCTATGCAGCTTTGAAGCTATACGGGATTGATCTCGAGTCATTTCTATGCGGTCTTTCAAACATTGCATGTAATCGTCGAACGTTATTGTTCGTGCGACTACATTGGTCTTAACACCTTTCGCCTTCTTCGTATCTTTTTTACCGTCTACCTTCAAAACATACATTTTTGCTCTAAGTCCGACGAATTCGGTCATTATCGCGCCGTTGTTCTTGTCTTTCATTAAACCTGGTACTTTCTTGTTCATGAGCGGAATACTATAAATGTTGTCGGACGCGTAATCGCTTGTATCGAATCTCGGAATATCGCGTTTTATTTGATCGTACACGTCCTCGCACTCGATATGGTAAATTAAACTATCGGTATTCGTGTACAAGGCCTTGCATTTATCACGATAAAGAGGTACCATGTACTCGTGGTGAAACTCGTACAAACAGACCTTGGATATGTCGAGGATGCACATACCCACATAAATCGGTTTGTTGACCTTCACCTCGAGCTTACGCATTTCGATCGCGACTAGGTTTTCCGAAAAGACGCTGCGACTGTGAAAATTCGGTTTAGCGATCATTGCCTCCGCACCGTACCTTCCGTTCCATTTCGTTACAAGCTTTACATCAACGTGATTGCGCACGTTCTCCATAGTTTTTCCGAATACCGCGTTATTCATCAGTTTATATAAATTTTTTCAAAATCGTTTTTAGCTGCTGCCCTAAATCGCGTATTCAACTCAATATAATCGCGGAGCCATGGAGACTGAGAAAATTCTAAGACGCGATGAATTTTTGTGACGTGAAGACCGTGACGCGTGCATTGTTGCAAGTTGCGGTAATGGATGACGTACCGCTTCTTGTCGCATAAAGTTGCGAGCAACTTATCCTGTCGATTGCCCGGCGGCTTATCTCGCATTGGACAGAACGGTAGGTCGGTGTGCGCGTCATGCAGATGTCATGGATACTCGAGATCGACCTCGAGTACGTATCCTTTTGGTGAATTGGGAGCGATAGCGTTCACGTCGAAATTGGAAGTGTCATCGACCCATCGAAAATCGGCATAAGGCAGTGGCTGACACATTGCCCAACCGTATAAATTATTAACATCAAAATACATGAGATACGACGAGGGTTTCGATGGGTCGTACGACTGCATGTACTTGTTGTTGGCCTGTGCGTACCTGTGAGAACACTGGCTCAGGCCGCCGCGAATACCGCGTTCTATGAACATGACCATATCAATATCGGTAAGAAGTTCGAAATTTACGCGCGTATGTTTAAGCATCGCGTCCCATGTAAAACCGGGCAAAGTGTAATAATACGCGGGATCAAGACCGTAACTTTTTATGCAACTATCGCGAAAATTCTCGAAAACGTCGGCCAACAACAAGACATCCGTTTTTAAATATAAATCGCTGTACTCGCTGAGCGTTCGAATGGCGAACCGCTGCCAAGCGTTCTCGGCGTGCGCGTAATCGCTCTCAGATACCGTCTCGCCGGTCAGCGAACTATAGAAAGATTCGCGCGGTGGTAAACAAGTATCCGCTAATTTTTCGACGCAGTCCACGTACTCGTACGGGAACACGCCCTTTCTTGTCAATAACTCAAAGTCTTCATTTGATAAGTAAGCAAATTCCGATTGTACGATTTTAAGTTTATCCTTATTTAAATATGACGATAACTTATCCAGGCTACTGCTCAGGAATTTATATGAATCGATGAACCGCAATTGCACATGGTTTCGCCATTTTTTGTCGTCTGACTCATTAACATGTTTCGTGAACGAGATGTATTTTTCTTTCATTATGGGCAACAAGTTGACATGGCCCTCGAACGCGGTAGCTATTTCTTGAATTATAAAATGTGCGTCGTAGCCTGATAAATTATGAAAGACTATTGGAATCGTATATGTATCTTGATAATTGAAGTTACAATTAGAATGCGCGAGACCTCTGTACCGACCGGTGAGATGGCAATGATCGCGAACCTGCGTGTCGTCTGGCGTGAACGGTTTCTCGCAGATATGACAGTGCGTTGCGCTATCGAATTTTACCCGCTCGTCTCGCGTTAACTCTATCATGGGGATATTACGCGATAGTATTGCTTTAACGCAATGCGTCAACTCTTGCAATTGTTCGGCGAACCATCCTATGCAGTCGGTATCGCGACGGGATCGGTAAACGGACAACGTTTCGTCGTAGGAGCACCGCACGTAGTACCCGATGCTGCATACTTGATGCCGCTGGTACAGCTTCGGGTCATCCGTCTTCTGCAGGACACACTCCAGGTCGGCGTAAACGACGAACGGCATCCGTTCCTTCCTGTTGTAATTTTCGAACTGCAGCCACTTGTCATCATCGTTTGGAAGAACGATGGCGCAGTCGTTCATCCTTTGGCAGTCTATAGAGTGGGCCTCCAATCTCTCGTTTGAGGAGAAATAATGTAAACATCTAAAAGCATACAAAGAACGAACCCGTTAATTTCTACCGAGTATGTTATTTATTGTATACAGGTGTACTAAAACTACTTACCTATCACAAATGTATTTTTGTCGTTTGTTGCTGCTCAGTTGCGAGCTCACTAAGCGGGACAGATTCTTTATACACACGTAATGTCCCACGTTGTTCTTGCCCTGCACGTACAATAGGTTGACGTGTCTATCCCTCTTTTGATCGGTGAGTCGCAGGGGCAGAACGTTTAGCGTCTTCTGCTCATGCTCCCCGATACCGTATACATTGACGGATACATCGTTGAGGTGTTCGAACTTTGTAATGTCCTTTAGTGTTACGGGAAACTCGATATTGCAGAGATTCAGCACCGTGTTGTAGTGTGGATACGATGATTCTCTAGCCACGTTACTCTTGCTATCAGCTGGATACAGAGCTGCTACCACCGACCATGCGAAGCATGCATTGCTTTTCGATCGCACATTGATCGCCGCTTTCTTCGAAATTATCTCCTGCGGTAATTTTACATGACATCCTGCATGCAATGGATTGTGTTTGTTAACGTTGACCGTTAGGTTCAGTATACGCGGCAACGCCCACCCGCTATCGCGGTCCTGAAACTCCTTGAGAGACGTCAAGGTGGGCTTGATCACGTATTGCGCGTACCACTCTTGTAGATCTGTTGTAGGAAAGAGTTCTCGGTTGCGCGTGTTTATACTTTTATTGGCGGTCTTTTCACCCGCCACGAACTCGCCGTTGAACACTGTATTCACTTTGACACTATTGTGTTTTTCGATAGCGTTTCGCACATGCTCTAGCACTACATCGCGAGCGTCCTCTAAAAATCGCCGCGGGTCGACGTAATCCGCGTTGATCACCACGCCGGTTGAAATGCGGCTTTCGAACACAGTCTCAATCTCTCGCCACGAGAGATTCGCGCTGGAGGGCTGTTTAGCACTCGCGTCATTATCACCACCGAAATGTATGAAACGTCTTTCCAATTGTTTTCTCAGTCCCTCGAGCTGCGCGGTTTGAGCCACCATGGATTGCCTATTTCCAATGGATAGTCGTGGACGCTTAGCACGACTTTGTCCTTCCAATTGCTCGATGCACTCGTCACACCCCGTTGTATCCACTCAAACTATTTGTCCAAGTAGCGATCCTGTTGGTTTGCTCCAACAGATCGCGTTCGGTTTGCATCGATCGTTCCATGTCTTCTTTATTTCACTGATACTGAACGTATCGCACTAGATATTTGCATTCGGCCCTTTGGCTTCCAGCTCGAGAGCGTGATACCGAGGTTATTGTCGCTACTCCTTATATATCATAATTATGCGATCTTACATGCGAGAAACGCCTCTCTGCATGCGCCGCCCTGCGGTGACTCGCGCAACTAGTATTGTAATCAAATTTCTGTGCAAATTTCCACGCACTGATCTGTATGTCGCTCTTTGGCGGCAGCCGACGTTCGGCGCTCGAAGAATTTTAATCTCATAAATATATATATTATCTATAAAACAATACCGCGGTTCCTAGCCATGTGTTTACGTAAACGTGTCTTTGACGGTAGCCGCATATGTATCGGGTTACCCCCGTTGGAGGACCCGCGTGACGTCATACCCTCAGGCCCAGAGCTCTCCCCCCCCCCCCATCCAATTCTCGGAAATGATATGGTGTGAATTTCCAGTAACGGTCCCAGAACCCGCTTATATTATCTACTATCAAATAATCAATTCTGACAAGTATTGTGAATTGGACAAACAATTAGACAAATCAAAGGCCGTATCCAAGAAAAGTAATCTGTTTGGTAAGGCATCATCTGTCATCAAGACAACGCCAGATCTCAAACTTCGGAACAGACTGTGTGTAAGCTCAAGAAGCTAAATTGGAATATTCTTTTGTACTCCCTACTATTCTGCATCGCGCACATCGCGACATCGCGCTATCATTTATTTCTGTTACAGAACAATTTGAATGGGAAGAAGTTTGCATCTTTCAAAAACCACGTTTCTGCTTTTTTTGATGATAAACCTACCACCTTTTACGATACAAGTATACAATCATGGTTATGGCTACGATTACAACTATCAGAACGTTGGCGAAGAATCATGAATAATGATAGTGATTACTTGATGATAAATAATTTGTTTCTACTAAATGCAATATATTAGATGCTTACAAAGTTAATAAAATCATAACGAAGTGAAGATCAATGAATTCGAAACATTACTCAATAAAAATTTGTCCGAAACGTTAAAACTTTTGCAGGACAGCTTGAAATCAATGAATCAAGTATCTCGCCATTTGAAAGTAATGGAAAAGATATAGAAGGAAGGAAGATGGCTTTGTTACGTCCAGCAGACTCTCCGGTTCCTTTTTTTGGAATAACTCTGCATATTATAAAAAATATTGCGTATTATATATTGCGTATTAAAAAATCCCTTTTACGACCTGGCTAGATTCCTTGACAGACGCAAAAACAGTCTGGTTTTTATTTTTCTTCACGTTACTGCCAGGAAGTGCCGTATGGCAGCAAAGTGATCCTACCCCGAATGTTTACGAAGGACAATGAAATGATAGAAGATCGGACCATATTGATAATAATAACTAAAACATCTTGGAAAGTTCAAGGAATCATAAGCCAAAGTCTAGTTTCGATAACAGACGGCATAAGGATAAGATTTTACGACCGACGACATACGCTGCATAGAAATAGAAGGTCGCGACTAACATTTGAAATCTTAGGGCTCACTAAATATCCGATTGTGAGAATATATCAAAACCAGAAAGGCAAGTGGTGGACAAACACGTTACCCTTAAGATTATATCTCTCACAATCGATATTTATGTGAGCCCTAGATTTCAAATGTTAGTCGCGACCTTCTATTTCTATGCAGCGTATGTCGTCGGTCGTAAATCTTTCCTTATGCCGTCTGTTATCGAAACTAGACTTTGGCTTATGATTCCTTGAACTTTCCAAGATGTTTTTAGTTATTTTATCAATATGGTCCGATCTTCTATCATTTCATTGTCCTTCGTAAACATTCGGGTAGGATCACTTTGCTGCCATACGGCACTTCCTGGCCAGTAACGTGAAGAAAAATAAAAACCAGACTGTTTTTGCGTCTGTCAAGGAATCTTAGCCAGGTCGTAAAAGGATTTTTTAATACGCAATATATAATACGCAATATTTTTTATAATATGCAGAGTTATTCCAAAAAAAGGAACCGGAGAGTCTGCTGGACGTAACAAAGCCATCTTCCTTCCTTCTATATCTTTTCCATTACTTTCAAATGGCGAGATACTTGATTCATTGATTTCAAGCTGTCCTGCAAAAGTTTTTAACGTTTCGGACAAATTTTTATTGAGTAATGTTTCGAATTCATTGATCTTCACTTCGTTATGATTTTATTAACTTTTGTAAGCATCTAATATATTGCATTTAGTAGAAACAAATTATTTATCAATCAAGTAATCACTATCATTATTCATGATTCTTCGCCAACGTTCTGATAGTTGTAATCGTAGCCATAACCATGATTGTATACTTGTATCGTAAAAGGTGGTAGGTTTATCATCAAAAAAAGCAGAAACGTGGTTTTTGAAAGATGCAAACTTCTTCCCATTCAAATTGTTCTGTAACAGAAATAAATGATAGCGCGATGTTCGCGATGTGCGCGATGCAGAATAGTAGGGAGTACAAAAGAATATTCCAATTTAGCTTCTTGAGCTTGCACACAGTCTGTTCCGAAGTTTGAGATCTGGCGTTGTCTTGATGACAGATGATGCCTTACCAAACAGATTACTTTTCTTGGATACGGCCTTTGATTTGTCTAATTGTTTGTCCAATTCACAATACTTGTCAGAATTGATTATTTGATAGTAGATAATATAAGCGGGTTCTGGGACCGTTACTGGAAATTCACACCATATCAGTTTCCGAGAATTGGATGGGGGGGGGGGGAGCTCTGGGCCTGAGGGTATGACGTCACGCGGGTCCTCCAACAGGGGGTAACCCGATACATATGCGGCTACCGTCAAAGACACGTTTACGTAAACACATGGCTAGGAACCGCGGTATTGTTTTATAGATAATATATATATTTATGAGATTAAAATTCTTCGAGCGCCGAACGTCGGCTGCCGCCAAAGAGCGACATACAGATCAGTGCGTGGAAATTTGCACAGAAATTTGATTACAATACTAGTTGCGCGAGTCACCGCAGGGCGGCGCATGCAGAGAGGCGTTTCTCGCATGTAAGATCGCATAATTATGATATATAAGGAGTAGCGACAATAACCTCGGTATCACGCTCTCGAGCTGGAAGCCAAAGGGCCGAATGCAAATATCTAGTGCGATACGTTCAGTATCAGTGAAATAAAGAAGACATGGAACGATCGATGCAAACCGAACGCGATCTGTTGGAGCAAACCAACAGGATCGCTACCTTGGACAAATAGTTTGAGTGGATACAACGGGGTGTGACGAGTGCATCGAGCAATTGGAAGGACAAAGTCGTGCTAAGCGTCCACGACTATCCATTGGAAATAGGCAATCCATGGTGGCTCAAACCGCGCAGCTCGAGGACTGAGAAAACAATTGGAAAGACGTTTCATACATTTCGGTGGTGATAATGACGGAGTGCTAAACAGCCCTCCAGCGCGAATCTCTCGTGGCGAGAGATTGAGACTGTGTTCGAAAGCCGCATTTCAACCGGCGTGGTGATCAACGCGGATTACGTCGACCCGCGGCGATTTTTAGAGGACGCTCGCGATGTAGTGCTAGAGCATGTGCGAAACGCTATCGAAAAACACAATAGTGTCAAAGTGAATACAGTGTTCAACGGCGAGTTCGTGGCGGGTGAAAAGACCGCCAATAAAAGTATAAACACGCGCAACCGAGAACTCTTTCCTACAATAGATCTACAAGAGTGGTACGCGCAATACGTGATCAAGCCCACCTTGACGTCTCTCAAGGAGTTTCAGGACCGCGATAGCGGGTGGGCGTTGCCGCGTATACTGAACCTAACGGTCAACGTTAACAAACACAATCCATTGCATGCAGGATGTCATGTAAAATTACCGCAGGAGATAATTTCGAAGAAAGCGGCGATCAATGTGCGATCGAAAAGCAATGCATGCTTCGCATGGTCGGTGGTAGCAGCTCTGTATCCAGCTGATAGCAAGAGTAACGTGGCTAGAGAATCATCGTATCCACACTACAACACGGTGCTGAATCTCTGCAATATCGAGTTTCCCGTAACACTAAAGGACATTACAAAGTTCGAACACCTCAACGATGTATCCGTCAATGTATACGGTATCGGGGAGCATGAGCAGAAGACGCTAAACGTTCTGCCCCTGCGACTCACCGATCAAAAGAGGGATAGACACGTCAACCTATTGTACGTGCAGGGCAAGAACAACGTGGGACATTACGTGTGTATAAAGAATCTGTCCCGCTTAGTGAGCTCGCAACTGAGCAGCAACAAACGACAAAAATACATTTGTGATAGGTAAGTAGTTTTAGTACACCTGTATACAATAAATAACATACTCGGTAGAAATTAACGGGTTCGTTCTTTGTATGCTTTTAGATGTTTACATTATTTCTCCTCAAACGAGAGATTGGAGGCCCACTCTATAGACTGCCAAAGGATGAACGACTGCGCCATCGTTCTTCCAAACGATGATGACAAGTGGCTGCAGTTCGAAAATTACAACAGGAAGGAACGGATGCCGTTCGTCGTTTACGCCGACCTGGAGTGTGTCCTGCAGAAGACGGATGACCCGAAGCTGTACCAGCGGCATCAAGTATGCAGCATCGGGTACTACGTGCGGTGCTCCTACGACGAAACGTTGTCCGTTTACCGATCCCGTCGCGATACCGACTGCATAGGATGGTTCGCCGAACAATTGCAAGAGTTGACGCATTGCGTTAAAGCAATACTATCGCGTAATATCCCCATGATAGAGTTAACGCGAGACGAGCGGGTAAAATTCGATAGCGCAACGCACTGTCATATCTGCGAGAAACCGTTCACGCCAGACGACACGCAGGTTCGCGATCATTGCCATCTCACCGGTCGGTACAGAGGTCTCGCGCATTCTAATTGTAACTTCAATTATCAAGATACATATACGATTCCAATAGTCTTTCATAATTTATCAGGCTACGACGCACATTTTATAATTCAAGAAATAGCTACCGCGTTCGAGGCCATGTCAACTTGTTGCCCATAATGAAAGAAAAATACATCTCGTTCACGAAACATGTTAATGAGTCAGACGACAAAAAATGGCGAAACCATGTGCAATTGCGGTTCATCGATTCATATAAATTCCTGAGCAGTAGCCTGGATAAGTTATCGTCATATTTAAATAAGGATAAACTTAAAATCGTACAATCGGAATTTGCTTACTTATCAAATGAAGACTTTGAGTTATTGACAAGAAAGGGCGTGTTCCCGTACGAGTACGTGGACTGCGTCGAAAAATTAGCGGATACTTGTTTACCACCGCGCGAATCTTTCTATAGTTCGCTGACCGGCGAGACGGTATCTGAGAGCGATTACGCGCACGCCGAGAACGCTTGGCAGCGGTTCGCCATTCGAACGCTCAGCGAGTACAGCGATTTATATTTAAAAACGGATGTCTTGTTGTTGGCCGACGTTTTCGAGAATTTTCGCGATAGTTGCATAAAAAGTTACGGTCTTGATCCCGCGTATTATTACACTTTGCCCGGTTTTACATGGGACGCGATGCTTAAACATACGCGCGTAAATTTCGAACTTCTTACCGATATTGATATGGTCATGTTCATAGAACGCGGTATTCGCGGCGGCCTGAGCCAGTGTTCTCACAGGTACGCACAGGCCAACAACAAGTACATGCAGTCGTACGACCCATCGAAACCCTCGTCGTATCTCATGTATTTTGATGTTAATAATTTATACGGTTGGGCAATGTGTCAGCCACTGCCTTATGCCGATTTTCGATGGGTCGATGACACTTCCAATTTCGACGTGAACGCTATCGCTCCCAATTCACCAAAAGGATACGTACTCGAGGTCGATCTCGAGTATCCATGACATCTGCATGACGCGCACACCGACCTACCGTTCTGTCCAATGCGAGATAAGCCGCCGGGCAATCGACAGGATAAGTTGCTCGCAACTTTATGCGACAAGAAGCGGTACGTCATCCATTACCGCAACTTGCAACAATGCACGCGTCACGGTCTTCACGTCACAAAAATTCATCGCGTCTTAGAATTTTCTCAGTCTCCATGGCTCCGCGATTATATTGAGTTGAATACGCGATTTAGGGCAGCAGCTAAAAACGATTTTGAAAAAATTTATATAAACTGATGAATAACGCGGTATTCGGAAAAACTATGGAGAACGTGCGCAATCACGTTGATGTAAAGCTTGTAACGAAATGGAACGGAAGGTACGGTGCGGAGGCAATGATCGCTAAACCGAATTTTCACAGTCGCAGCGTCTTTTCGGAAAACCTAGTCGCGATCGAAATGCGTAAGCTCGAGGTGAAGGTCAACAAACCGATTTATGTGGGTATGTGCATCCTCGACATATCCAAGGTCTGTTTGTACGAGTTTCACCACGAGTACATGGTACCTCTTTATCGTGATAAATGCAAGGCCTTGTACACGAATACCGATAGTTTAATTTACCATATCGAGTGCGAGGACGTGTACGATCAAATAAAACGCGATATTCCGAGATTCGATACAAGCGATTACGCGTCCGACAACATTTATAGTATTCCGCTCATGAACAAGAAAGTACCAGGTTTAATGAAAGACAAGAACAACGGCGCGATAATGACCGAATTCGTCGGACTTAGAGCAAAAATGTATGTTTTGAAGGTAGACGGTAAAAAAGATACGAAGAAGGCGAAAGGTGTTAAGACCAATGTAGTCGCACGAACAATAACGTTCGACGATTACATGCAATGTTTGAAAGACCGCATAGAAATGACTCGAGATCAATCCCGTATAGCTTCAAAGCTGCATAGCGTATACACCATCCGCGAGAAGAAAATCGTGTATCGAACGTGTATCAAACAGCTAACGGACGGATACCGAACAGCAAAACGTGCGTTCTCGTTCGGTACACGTTCTTGACCCGTTCGTTAGCCGTTTGATACACGTTCTTGACCCGTTCGACACACGTTCGATACACGTTCGATACACGTTCGATAAGAACGTGTACCGAACGAGAACGCACGTTTTGCTGTTCGGTATCCGTCCGTTAGCTGTTTGATACACGTTCGATACACGATTTTCTTCTCGCGGATGGTGTATACGCTATGCAGCTTTGAAGCTATACGGGATTGATCTCGAGTCATTTCTATGCGGTCTTTCAAACATTGCATGTAATCGTCGAACGTTATTGTTCGTGCGACTACATTGGTCTTAACACCTTTCGCCTTCTTCGTATCTTTTTTACCGTCTACCTTCAAAACATACATTTTTGCTCTAAGTCCGACGAATTCGGTCATTATCGCGCCGTTGTTCTTGTCTTTCATTAAACCTGGTACTTTCTTGTTCATGAGCGGAATACTATAAATGTTGTCGGACGCGTAATCGCTTGTATCGAATCTCGGAATATCGCGTTTTATTTGATCGTACACGTCCTCGCACTCGATATGGTAAATTAAACTATCGGTATTCGTGTACAAGGCCTTGCATTTATCACGATAAAGAGGTACCATGTACTCGTGGTGAAACTCGTACAAACAGACCTTGGATATGTCGAGGATGCACATACCCACATAAATCGGTTTGTTGACCTTCACCTCGAGCTTACGCATTTCGATCGCGACTAGGTTTTCCGAAAAGACGCTGCGACTGTGAAAATTCGGTTTAGCGATCATTGCCTCCGCACCGTACCTTCCGTTCCATTTCGTTACAAGCTTTACATCAACGTGATTGCGCACGTTCTCCATAGTTTTTCCGAATACCGCGTTATTCATCAGTTTATATAAATTTTTTCAAAATCGTTTTTAGCTGCTGCCCTAAATCGCGTATTCAACTCAATATAATCGCGGAGCCATGGAGACTGAGAAAATTCTAAGACGCGATGAATTTTTGTGACGTGAAGACCGTGACGCGTGCATTGTTGCAAGTTGCGGTAATGGATGACGTACCGCTTCTTGTCGCATAAAGTTGCGAGCAACTTATCCTGTCGATTGCCCGGCGGCTTATCTCGCATTGGACAGAACGGTAGGTCGGTGTGCGCGTCATGCAGATGTCATGGATACTCGAGATCGACCTCGAGTACGTATCCTTTTGGTGAATTGGGAGCGATAGCGTTCACGTCGAAATTGGAAGTGTCATCGACCCATCGAAAATCGGCATAAGGCAGTGGCTGACACATTGCCCAACCGTATAAATTATTAACATCAAAATACATGAGATACGACGAGGGTTTCGATGGGTCGTACGACTGCATGTACTTGTTGTTGGCCTGTGCGTACCTGTGAGAACACTGGCTCAGGCCGCCGCGAATACCGCGTTCTATGAACATGACCATATCAATATCGGTAAGAAGTTCGAAATTTACGCGCGTATGTTTAAGCATCGCGTCCCATGTAAAACCGGGCAAAGTGTAATAATACGCGGGATCAAGACCGTAACTTTTTATGCAACTATCGCGAAAATTCTCGAAAACGTCGGCCAACAACAAGACATCCGTTTTTAAATATAAATCGCTGTACTCGCTGAGCGTTCGAATGGCGAACCGCTGCCAAGCGTTCTCGGCGTGCGCGTAATCGCTCTCAGATACCGTCTCGCCGGTCAGCGAACTATAGAAAGATTCGCGCGGTGGTAAACAAGTATCCGCTAATTTTTCGACGCAGTCCACGTACTCGTACGGGAACACGCCCTTTCTTGTCAATAACTCAAAGTCTTCATTTGATAAGTAAGCAAATTCCGATTGTACGATTTTAAGTTTATCCTTATTTAAATATGACGATAACTTATCCAGGCTACTGCTCAGGAATTTATATGAATCGATGAACCGCAATTGCACATGGTTTCGCCATTTTTTGTCGTCTGACTCATTAACATGTTTCGTGAACGAGATGTATTTTTCTTTCATTATGGGCAACAAGTTGACATGGCCCTCGAACGCGGTAGCTATTTCTTGAATTATAAAATGTGCGTCGTAGCCTGATAAATTATGAAAGACTATTGGAATCGTATATGTATCTTGATAATTGAAGTTACAATTAGAATGCGCGAGACCTCTGTACCGACCGGTGAGATGGCAATGATCGCGAACCTGCGTGTCGTCTGGCGTGAACGGTTTCTCGCAGATATGACAGTGCGTTGCGCTATCGAATTTTACCCGCTCGTCTCGCGTTAACTCTATCATGGGGATATTACGCGATAGTATTGCTTTAACGCAATGCGTCAACTCTTGCAATTGTTCGGCGAACCATCCTATGCAGTCGGTATCGCGACGGGATCGGTAAACGGACAACGTTTCGTCGTAGGAGCACCGCACGTAGTACCCGATGCTGCATACTTGATGCCGCTGGTACAGCTTCGGGTCATCCGTCTTCTGCAGGACACACTCCAGGTCGGCGTAAACGACGAACGGCATCCGTTCCTTCCTGTTGTAATTTTCGAACTGCAGCCACTTGTCATCATCGTTTGGAAGAACGATGGCGCAGTCGTTCATCCTTTGGCAGTCTATAGAGTGGGCCTCCAATCTCTCGTTTGAGGAGAAATAATGTAAACATCTAAAAGCATACAAAGAACGAACCCGTTAATTTCTACCGAGTATGTTATTTATTGTATACAGGTGTACTAAAACTACTTACCTATCACAAATGTATTTTTGTCGTTTGTTGCTGCTCAGTTGCGAGCTCACTAAGCGGGACAGATTCTTTATACACACGTAATGTCCCACGTTGTTCTTGCCCTGCACGTACAATAGGTTGACGTGTCTATCCCTCTTTTGATCGGTGAGTCGCAGGGGCAGAACGTTTAGCGTCTTCTGCTCATGCTCCCCGATACCGTATACATTGACGGATACATCGTTGAGGTGTTCGAACTTTGTAATGTCCTTTAGTGTTACGGGAAACTCGATATTGCAGAGATTCAGCACCGTGTTGTAGTGTGGATACGATGATTCTCTAGCCACGTTACTCTTGCTATCAGCTGGATACAGAGCTGCTACCACCGACCATGCGAAGCATGCATTGCTTTTCGATCGCACATTGATCGCCGCTTTCTTCGAAATTATCTCCTGCGGTAATTTTACATGACATCCTGCATGCAATGGATTGTGTTTGTTAACGTTGACCGTTAGGTTCAGTATACGCGGCAACGCCCACCCGCTATCGCGGTCCTGAAACTCCTTGAGAGACGTCAAGGTGGGCTTGATCACGTATTGCGCGTACCACTCTTGTAGATCTATTGTAGGAAAGAGTTCTCGGTTGCGCGTGTTTATACTTTTATTGGCGGTCTTTTCACCCGCCACGAACTCGCCGTTGAACACTGTATTCACTTTGACACTATTGTGTTTTTCGATAGCGTTTCGCACATGCTCTAGCACTACATCGCGAGCGTCCTCTAAAAATCGCCGCAGGTCGACGTAATCCGCGTTGATCACCACGCCGGTTGAAATGCGGCTTTCGAACACAGTCTCAATCTCTCGCCACGAGAGATTCGCGCTGGAGGGCTGTTTAGCACTCACGTCATTATCACCACCGAAATGTATGAAACGTCTTTCCAATTGTTTTCTCAGTCCCTCGAGCTGCGCGGTTTGAGCCACCATGGATTGCCTATTTCCAATGGATAGTCGTGGACGCTTAGCACGACTTTGTCCTTCCAATTGCTCGATGCACTCGTCACACCCCGTTGTATCCACTCAAACTATTTGTCCAAGGTAGCGATCCTGTTGGTTTGCTCCAACAGATCGCGTTCGGTTTGCATCGATCGTTCCATGTCTTCTTTATTTCACTGATACTGAACGTATCGCACTAGATATTTGCATTCGGCCCTTTGGCTTCCAGCTCGAGAGCGTGATACCGAGGTTATTGTCGCTACTCCTTATATATCATAATTATGCGATCTTACATGCGAGAAACGCCTCTCTGCATGCGCCGCCCTGCGGTGACTCGCGCAACTAGTATTGTAATCAAATTTCTGTGCAAATTTCCACGCACTGATCTGTATGTCGCTCTTTGGCGGCAGCCGACGTTCGGCGCTCGAAGAATTTTAATCTCATAAATATATATATTATCTATAAAACAATACCGCGGTTCCTAGCCATGTGTTTACGTAAACGTGTCTTTGACGGTAGCCGCATATGTATCGGGTTACCCCCCGTTGGAGGACCCGCGTGACGTCATACCCTCAGGCCCAGAGCTCCCCCCCCCCCATCCAATTCTCGGAAACTGATATGGTGTGAATTTCCAGTAACGGTCCCAGAACCCGCTTATATTATCTACTTATGATTAACAGGGAGCAGCTGGTAAAAGATCACGCCTTTGCCATCCCACCATATAAACAGCATCATCCTTTCAGGATTTAAACCAGCTTTTACTACTGATTGAGCAGGTTTATTCCATTACTTTCGATTACTTCCATTTCCATTTTGCTTGGATGTTGTACACAATGCATTGGCTGCTACTAATCGGTCGAAAAATGAGTCCTTATTCAATTGGTCGGGCAATGAATTGGGTACAGAGACGCCGTCCAATTCTCTGTAATAGTATGCGGTAATCTAAATGAGCTTCAAACAACTAAACTTTTTTAAATGATTAAATACATTTCTATATGCAATATTTAACTTCTACGTGATTTCTTAAATGAAAATTCTCGAATTTGAAGTGATTAAATTAATAATTACATTGTCATCCACTTTTATTGAGCATCTAGAGTATAGCTTGTCTACTCGATTAATAAGAATACTTAAGTTTGTTCCGCCAGGAGAATTAAACAATAAACTTCTCCTTTGATCAACACACACTGGTTAATTTATTAATAATCAAGTTAACAAGACACAACGTTTCGACCGGTAATCTGATCCTTATCGAGTGTATCAATAAAAAGTCTTTTTCTAAAATTAACAATATACGAATGAAATAAAAAGCAAAGATAAAATAATGAAAATATATTCTCATAAACCTACTTACTGATAGAAAAAGACCTTAACAAACTGTAATCGACATAAAATAGACTTGTGGATAGACACATCAGCAAGAGGAAAGGTCAGCAAACAAGTGATGATACTATATGTAGAATGGCAAAATTGTTTTAGTTATTTGTAAGCGCGATGTTATAATTTTAGGTTTAGTGTTTCGATGGCGCAATGATCGAGTTTCGTTTTCGATGTGTGTTCGGCTATCTATGTTAATTAATTTCGCGGGCGACCACGCAGCGGCGTGAGTGGCGCGACTAGAGTCGAGATCTGGCAAACATACAGACAAGACGTGCGTTACGTGTAATTGTTGAGGCAATTGACTCTTTTGAAAAGCCCGTGTTACTATTTTAGTTACCGCCTCATTTGTATTTTTGGTTGAGGGCGCTTTTGTCGTTCATTTTGTTTTTGTTCCTCCCCTCCTTCTTTTATTAGCCGCCCAAGAACGTGTAAACGTATATCTTACAAGTCTTTGTTCAGAAAATATATCGCAATTAATCACCATAATCTTTTATGAAAACCGATTTCTATCCGAACCTTAACAGTAATTCAAAGTTACGTTTCTCTCTTGTACCGTATCTCAGTTATAATACATTATATTGGGTTGGAAGGAAAGTAATGTCGTATTTTTTAAATCGATGGCTCCTGTCTATTAATAGCTAACTTCACTCTAGATGGCACAATTGAATACTAATGCAATTGACAGCTAACACCTCTAAGCATTATTTAATGCGTAGAAACTGTATGTAAAAGTGTACATATTCAGTTGAGATTGAGATAAATATGGAGCAAAATAAGCTGTATTTTCGCTGTGTGATGCTCTTTTATTTCCGAAAAGGGAAAAACGCGACGGAAACGAAAAAAGAAATATGTTTCTTCCAACCCAATATTTGTGCGGATCTCGAGGATTCTTTCCATCCATATCCTACCATCAAAAAACACATATATGTGAAAATACTATATGTTTGTCGGAATGCTATGTACTAGTCAAAATAGCATCATACACATTAGGCAGAGTTTCAGTGTCCTTTTGTAAATTAATAGAATTCATAATGACTGTTTCTGCGGTACAATGCTACAGTAGCGCTACACAAGAGCATTATGCAGATTGGTTAAAAGCTGTAGCGCTGTACCGCAGAAACACAGTCAATGTCTTTTAATAAAAACCATTTCCGCAATTTCTCTCTTTCGTAAATGTTGTTCTTGATGCAAAATGTTAATGTTTTTCCAAAATCATGATCATTGGATACTCTATGCTTGCTGACCACCGACCAATTACTCTCACATTTTTTTAAATCTAACATATGTTCTCTAATTCTCGTATCGAGGTGTCTTTTAGTCTGACCAATATGACATGCCTCACAGTCAGCACAATTAATTTTATACACAACGCCTGTTTTTTTATCGTTCGTAAGAAAGTCTTTACCGCGTTTAATGATACAATCTAATTTATTGTTAACAGTATAAATCACATCCAGTTGATAACACTTCAATATTCTACACAAATTTTCACTAATAATAAGACCTTTAATGTAAGGCATACTCACATAATTTCTAGATTTAAATCAGGTCTAAACCTCGAAAACTATTTTCTAACTGTTTTTTTAGTCTGTAATTTTTTTACAGACTTTACAAATATTTTTGATGGCCCAGAAACATTTATACCTTCTCTAAATTTAAATAATATAATATGACGCAAATGTATTTTATCAACACTTATTTTCAATTAATAAATACAGCACATAACCACAATGTAAATGCACTAACACAAATAACAGCTGAAAGTACTATTTGTAAAAGAGTATATAATATATGGACATTATCAACATTCTTGTCTGTATTACATATGACATAAAGTATTGAAAATCGACTCGAATTTTTTTATTGACCCAATACATCTTACATGTTAAGAAGCATAAAAATTTTAGTTGAAAATTGAATCAAAAGGAAATGGTATAAACTGAATGAAGTTAAATACAGTAACATAGTATAATAATCGGTAATTATTCAGTAATACGGACCACTTCCCAATTTCAGTAATTTTGAGATATGTTATTAAGGTCATCACCCTGAGTGACATTCTAAAAGTTTTAACCGCTCTGATTGTTTATTAAAAAGTTATTAACAAAAGAAGTTTAATAGTTTTGTATATATTTTCGACTTACGTTCTGTTTACGCGAAGTGGAAACTTAATTTTCACATATATTGTAGAGGTCATTTTCTCGAGTAATTGCAAAAGGTTTTAGCCAGCGGTCGTTGTTTATTAAAAAGTTATTAACAAAAACTGTTGAAGGTAAAAATGCATAAAGGTCAAACCTCACCGATGACCTTGACCTTGACATATGTTGTCAAAGTCATCACTCTGAGTGACCTTCAAAAGGTTTTAGTCGGCGATCGTTGTTTATTAAAAAGTTATTAACAAAAGAAGTTTAATTATTTTGCATGAATTTTGAGCTTTGTATGCGAAGTGAGGATTTCACTGTGACATATATTATAAAGTAAAGTACATGCGTGAACACAGTGTGTTCCGCCACCCCTGCGAGGGGGCTCCACTTCTGGAAAAAATAACCTAATCTAACCCAAACCTATTTCTGCTTAAAAACGAAAATGTGAGCGACAGCTAAAACATTTTAAAAACAGAAATAGGTTTGAGTTAGGTTATTTTTTTCGGAAGTGGAGCACCCCCGCAGGGGGGGGCGGAACCCACTGTATCTACGCATGTATTTTACAAGATGAAGCAAAATGTTTTTGTTAATAACATTTTCAGTGATGGTAATGACCTTGATAACATTTGTAAAGGGGATTTCGCCCCCCAGCCGGGATCCGTGCCGTGTACCAGGTGATCAAAATCTGTAGGGTGAAATCTGTTACACTGGCTCCGGCGGGGGGAGGGGTAAAACCCCTCCTCCCCGCCATCCCGCGAAGCGGGCTGAAAACGAGCGTATGTGTCCGAGGCTCCAGTTTCGGAAAATATAACCTAACCCAAACCTATTTCTGATCTGAAGCTAAAATTCCATCAAATATACTCTTTAACTGTTTAATATACAATGAGGCTAAAACTTGTAGAACGTTACTGAGGGAAGTGATCTCTATAACGTATGTCATGATCAAGGTATCGGCACTGTCCCCTCATGCGAATAATTATTCAAATCTCTTTGGTTAATAACTTTTTAATAAATAATGACCGCCACCTATAACTTTGTGAAGGTCACTCAGGAGGATGACCTCTATATCATATGTCAAGGTCAAGATCATCGGTGAGGTTTGACCTTTTATGCATATTTACCCTGTTTAATCATATCATACTATATCATACTATCATATCATACTAATATAATAAAGAGGTAAAGTTTGTTCCATTGTTTGGGGTAATCTCAGAAACTACTAAATCGATTTGAAAAATTCTTTCACTGGTGGATAGCTTAGATCTTCCTGAGTAACATAGACTATGTGCAATTGTCTTGCAACTTCTAAAAATGTGCGCGTCGCAAAAAAATACGTTCTTTATGCTTTATATTTTCTAAATATATCGCGCGCGAGGAACAAGCGCCAGCTAGTGATTAATAAATGATTCCGCATGGGTTCGACGAAGTCCGTGTCTTGGACATTCCACGCCAATCAGGGTCACCGCGGGGTAATCCCCTTGAAGTTTGTTTAGATTTTCTTTCAGCAGGTGGAGGAGCCGGAGGCGAAGTATCCTCCGCTTGCATTATCCGCCTCACGCAAACACTGTCGAGACATCGGTACGATTCTACATTGGGTTAACGACGTCTATGTTAAAATGTTTTTGCAAAAGTTATTTTAAAAAATAATAAAAAAATTCATTAATCTCATTAAATAGGGGCCTTTTTATGACACTTTTGTATAAAATATTTTTCAATATTTATAAATATAATTATATTATAAAAATATGATTATAAAATCATTTTCGAGATATATCGAGAAAAGTAAAAAGACGACATACATTTGAAGGGTGGTTTCATCCCTTAGAACCATTTTTGGGCAGCAACTGAAAATTTCTAAATTCATGTATTAACCCCCTCTATATGTGTGTAAAATTTCATCACAATCAGAATTTTCGAGTTCGCGATGTTCCCTTGTAAGATACGAATATTGTCCACCCATGCGGAATCGTACCGATGACGCGATAGTGCAAAATTATTACACGTTTTTTGTTAACAACTTTTTAATAGCCTTTTGCGGATTGCTCGGAAGAATGACTTTTGTAATATATGTCAAGTCCTCACTTTGCATATGAACAGTCCAAAACGCATGCAAAACTATTAAACTTCTTTTGTTAATAACTTTTTATAAACAACAATAAACAACGAGCTACGACTAAAACTCTCTGTACGTTATTTAGGACGATGTCCTCTATAATATATGTCAAAGTTAACATAATTGGAGCTGCTTTCCGATTACCAATAATTACCAATAGTTTTTTCACTTATAAGATTTTTTAAGTTTTTGTTCAAGAGTCGGAAAAAGTTATAAAAAATAGGGGATCCTATTTAAAGAAATAAAATTGATTTTAAGATAATCTTATAATCTTTATTCAAAGTCAAATCAAGATCATTGTCAAATGTCCTTTACAAAATTAAGCAACTTTTATTTGAAGCATTTTTTAATAATTGTTTTAAATACTTGCTTTTTAAGATTAAAATTAATCACCCTGTATACATGGTGTAATTTAATTCGCGTCCACTATTTACAAAGTGATGTTTCTCATGAAAAGCTGAGTCGAAAAGTCCTGAATGATTTTTTTCTATAATGTTTAATAAAGTAGTAATTAAAAGAAAAGGATGTGTGAGTTATGGAAAGGAGAGGGGAGGAAAGAGACGGGAAGACAGACGGATGGACAGTGACAGGCATGAGAGAGAGGGAGAGGAAGGAGAGAAGAAATGAGCGGAGAGGAGTGAGAGAAAGAGAAAGAAGGAAAGATGTAATATAATTGTAAATGCGAATTAATAATGTAAGTGAAAAGGAGCAAGCGAAGCAGACGAAGTGTAGTAGAAAAGTAAGAGGCCAATGCGGAGGGAGAGACAGGAGAGGGAGAGGGAGAGAAGGAAATGAGAGATATAATGTACAAAGAGTGGTGAATGTAAAGGCGAATTATTGTAAGTGAAATAAGCGAAATGAGATAGGAAGATAAGAGGTGAATGCGGAGAGAGGGACAGGAAAGAGGGGGAGAGAAGGGATGGTCTAGGTAAGCGTGAGATAGAAAAATTAAAAGCGGAGGAAGGAGAGAGAGGAGAGTACGAGAATTGGAAGGAAAATGAGTGAGGAGAGGGGGAGAGTATAGGGAGATGCTAAAAAAAGAAAGAAAAGATGCGGCGGAAAAAGGAAAGGCTGTAAAAGGAGCGGGAGTCCTTTGTACCCCGCAAGGGCAAATAAATTATTATTATTATATAATAAAGTAGTAATTATTGAGTAAAGTCAATCCTATCAACGCCGTCCTTTAGAAGTATACACGTCTGTGAGTCACACAGTCTTAACAGCATGAGCAGCGGCGAAGTACTCACGCACACTACCAGGCGCTCGGCCCACTGACGTATACCTGGCTAAAGACGCTGATTGGATTAACGTTACACAATAATTATTACTTTATTAAACATTAAAAAAACAAAATGGTGCAAGACATTTCGATTCAGTTTTTCATGAGAAACATCACTGTCTAAATAGCGGGAGCGAATTAAATTATACCCTGTATAGATAAAGGAATCAACACAAGGTAAGTATGGCTTCACGAGTCAGACGCGCTTTAGCTACTGATCATGGAGGATAATTTATTCTCCCAGGCGAATGGATTAGATAAGAAAATTGCATCTCTGAGGAAAGACAATAAACTTTTGTGTTATCTATAAAAAATAAAATATTAATAAACATATACAAGCAAAACCCGACATTTATTTTAGAATAACTTAATGTTATGTAAATTCAACATATATACAGGGTGTCCACAAAGTCATTTACTACCCCTTATATTTTGAAAACGGTTCAAAAGTACGAAAAATCGGGAAACACGTATTCGATCGTTTCGAGGGCCTACTCTTTTAAGAATGTTGGGGCGGTTGCTCCCCTCAAGGGGGCACAACTTAAAAATTTTAAATGGAACCCCCATAAAGTATTACATCGTTTGAAAGGGCATCAAAAAGGAAAATGTGTGCCGCAAGGCAGAGATTGATACGTTTATCCGTTTGGAAGTTATTTGAAGTCAAACTTCGAAAAAGAGCAAGCTTCAAAAAATCGTTATTCCTATTTGGAAAATCCTAAAAGAACGTTCAAGATATGAAAATTTTCGTTTTTGTAAGTCCTTTCCATAAAAAAATTCAGATTTGATCTTGCGGTTTTCTTTCAAGTCGGGGGGGTTATATCGAAAATGATCCCTTGTGAGCACATTAAAAATGATTTGTAAAACTGAATGCAAAGCTCGAAAACTCGTCGCAATGGTGATATTTTAGAAGCTTAAAGGTGTAAATGATATTACACGATACTATCGTGTACAAAAACTGAACTATTAGCATTTAGTTGCATACAGTTTTTCATTTCATCAGTTTAGACACACACAATTTAAATCGTTAATCGCTCACAGTTTATTATTTCACTTATTTACTTATTATTAAATCGTTAATTTTATAAAGTCTATTAGTAGCAGTTCAGTTTTCAGTATCGTGTATTATCATTTACATTTTAAGCTTTTAAAATATCACCATTACGACGAGTTTTCCAGTTTTGCAAATCATTTTTAATGTGCTCACAAGGGATCATTTTCGGTATCACCCCGACTTGAAAGAAAACCGCAAGATCAAATCTGAATTTTTTTATGGAAAGGACTTACAAAAACGAAAATTTTCATATCTTGAACGTTCTTTTAGGATTTTCCAAATAGGAATAACGATTTTTTGAAGCTTGCTCTTTTTCGAAGTTTGACTTCAAATAACTTCTGAACGGATAAACGTATCAATCTCTGCCTTGCGGCACACATTTTCCTTTTTGATGCCCTTTCAAACGATGTAATACTTTACGGGGGGTTCCATTAAAAATTTTTAAGTTGGTGTGCCCCGGGATCCCCTTTGAGGGGGGCAATCGCCCCAACATTCTTAAAAGAGTAGCCCCTCGAAACGATCGAACACGTGTTTCACAATTTTTCGTTGAACTGTTTCCAACATATAAGGGTGGTAACTGACTTTGTGGACATCCTGTATATATATAAAACTTTTTATTTTTATGCAATTGTTATTATTACTCTTTATTCTTCATTATTACTATTATTTATATCAATTTGCATCAATTAATGTTTTACACAACAACTGGAATTATCAGATTTTAATTGAGAATCAGTGCAGGCATTAAAAAAGGATACTTTCTGAGCATTCATTTATATTAAGCATGGCGGGTACATAGATGTTTTCCATTGTTTTTAATACGCACAGCATTGCGCTACGATTTATATTGCCAAAAATAACTGTGGTATGAAAATTGTCAATCGTAAATACATGCCAAGGTGTCCGCAGGAAATATGTAAAACTGCTTCCGATCTTTTCTGGTATTCCAAATCGCACTTTTAACTTATTTTCAAAATATATACTGAGTAATATGCAAGCTGGATTCTTAAAATATTCGCAGATAGCTGTATGACAATCTTCGTTCCAATCAGAATCTTTGATGAGAGGAAAACTGATAAGATCCTTCACGTATTGTACCTGAAAAAATTATAAAGCATTAAAACTATTTTTTTAATATATTGTAAATTAACATTTCTCTTTAGCGTAAAAAATCAAATTTGTAATACAAATGCATTGACATTTTGAATTGCTCAAAAATGTATCTCCTTGTATTGTTCTAACAAATGTTATAAGAATAAGAGCCGTGTGTGTGAAGCTGGCGTAACATTTCGTGGAAACTCATTAATTGTTGAGAGTTCTGGCTTCCTTTTTAATAGTTCTAGAGTTCCTGATAGGTTAAACGCATAGTTCTGGCCATTAAAACAAAAAACTTGCATAGTGCAAAGTGAGACGCCACCTTCACGTCTCACTTTGTGCTACGCAAATTCTGTTACCATATCTTGACACATTTTGCAAGAACTATAGTTCTACAAAAGTTCAATAAAGAGTTCGGGTGTTCTTCCGAATGGGACACCTCACCGATTGCGATGCCCTTTTGCAGGTAGCCTCACGAGGTCATATAAAGTTCAATTCCAAAGTTCTATCTTCGGCTTTTGAATAGTTTCAAAGATATAAACAATAATAAAACTAAAAATAATAATCGACAAAAGAAAATTCTGCCCGATTGACCCTGTCCGTAATATATATTATCAAGGTTATGTCTCTAAATAACATTTAAAAGATTCCAACCCTTACTCTGTTAGTTATTAACAAAAATTTCACAAATGAAATAAAAGGCATTGAAAAAATCAAAAGTGGCATAGTATAATAAATAAAATTATGGTAAATATATACAATAACGGACCCAGCCTCAATGACCTTGACCTTGACATATATATTGTAAAGGTCACATCCCTGAGCGACCTTCAAGAGGTTTTAGCCGTCGCTCATTGTTTGTTAAAAAGTTATTAACATGAAAAGTTCAAAAAGTAGAACGTAATTTTCCGACGCCCTGTAAACATTTAAGAAATTACCGTGTGGTATATATGTGGTAAAATACAAATACATTGACTACGGATTAGTCCGTCCTTTTCACCTTTATCAAAATAAGAACTATGTTCTATGTCTGTCAGCCAAATCATAATAATTCCTTCTCAGTTGACTTTTCTTTGTAATAAGATATTTATAATAAACTTTTGTGATATTATGATAGTTTTATGATTTTGCATAAATTTTCAGTAGCATGCGAAAACTAACCTAACCTAACCAGGTTCTATTTTCCGAAACTGGAGCCCGGGACACATACGCTTGTTTTCAGCCCGCTTCGCGGGAGAGGCTTTGCCCCTCCCCCGCCTAGGTTAGGTTAGGTTAGGTTAGGCAGTTGAAAATTCGTGCAATATTATTAAACTGTTTTTGTTAATAACTTTTTATCAATCAACGAGCGGCGGCTAAAATCTTCTGCAGATTATCGGAAGAATAATCTGTATAATATACAGGGTGCCCCAGACCTACCGTATAAGCCGTGAATGGTAGGTTCCTGAGTTCATTTGGAGACAAATATTCTAATGCCAAAATGTCGAGGGTGCTATAGTTTTTAAACGGGAAAGGTTTAAAGTTTACCAATAAGCTTGACAAAATTTCGCGCGCTCAGGGACATCGCATATCAAAAGGGCCCTTTCACATCACTTTACTCAACTCGATAGAAACATGTTAATGTGTCTGAGTGTTAACTCGAAATTATTATTCAAATTATTATTCACTTTCTTTGTACATTGTTCACAAAACCGACGAATATCAGGATGATAATAGTTTATAAATTATCATACGGAAACGCGATGCGCGTCGAACTTTCAAAGCATTCGTGTGAAGCGTGCAACGAATGACGTTTCTTCTGTGATGAGAGAAAATCAATACCATCGATATGAAGTTTTCTGCATGAAATGTCGCTAAAGAAAATTGATAAGAAAATATTAACAGTATTTTTTATTAATTTATTAATTTATTTAAAAGAGCAAGTATCGTACTGCGCTCAAGTACATTATTATACAGAACGATTTGTACAGAATGTAGAAAGATTAATTAAAACAATTTTGCGATTGTTGCATCGCGCGCGAGAAACAGGATTTCTAACGCTCAACAGACGAATCGGTGCGTCGTTGAATGTCGTGCTCGTACGGTACAGAATGAAGAAGCAATCTTGCAAGCCGTAAACGATACACCAACTACCAGTTAAAAGTACCATCGCGCGTAAAACAAGATTCATCGGTAAATAAGACGTTATTTACAAATCCGAGTTGATCCTCTTCTTTATTTAATAGCCACGTACAAAATCTAATTCTTGATTCATAATCTCGGGGCAACAAATTCTGAACTTTAGTAAAATGATACGCGTGGAAACGATTTTCATGTAATATTCGTTGAACCGTGCTTTTTGATATTGCCAATTCTTGACTCAATTCGTGCACACTGGTAGTTTGTGTATCGTTTACGGCTTGCAAGATTGCTTCTTCATTCTGTACCGTACGAGCGCGACATTCAACGACGCACCGATTCGTCTGTTGAGCGTTAGAAATCCTGTTTCTCGCGCGCGATGCAACAATCGCAAAATTGTTTTAATTAATCTTTCTACATTCTGTACAAATCGTTCTGTATAATAATGTACTTGAGCGCAGTACGATACTTGCTCTTTTAAATAAATTAATAAATTAATAAAAAATACTGTTAATATTTTCTTATCAATTTTCTTTAGCGACATTTCATGCAGAAAACTTCATATCGATTGTATTGATTTTCTCTCATCACAGAAGAAACGTCATTCGTTGCACGCTTCGCACGAATGCTTTGAAAGTTCGACGCGCATCGCGTTTCCGTATGATAATTTATAAACTATTATCATCCTGATATTCGTCGGTTTTGTGAACAATGTACAAAGAAAGTGAAGGTAATTATTTACAATAAGGCCTTTTTCGAATTTCGATTTTTTTTTACTTTTTTGATAAAAATCTTCGTTGTGACTCTAACAATGATAATTAATCGGAGGAGCCCGAAAAACATACACCCTTCATATTGTTTTACAATAACTATTTTTTTCCAACATAGTTTTCCGAATCTTCGGCAAGATTATAATTTTCGTGGTTTGACAGTGGATTCTTATAGGATTTTGGATGGGAAAAAAGGATCTGAAAGTTTTAAATCGATATCTCTATTGGTTTTCGAGATATCGATTTTTTCGTGTAATTATATATATTAGGAGAAGCAGCTCCGATCATGTTCACTTTAACATATGTTATAGAGGACCCTAAGTAACGTACAGAAGGTTTTACTCGTCTGTCATTGTTTATTAAAAAAAGTTATTAACAAAAGAAGTTTAATAATTTTACACAAATTTTCCACACAAATGGAGATCCACGCGAGAGGGTGAGAATCCCTCAACGAGCCCCGGACAGAGACGCATTGTTTTCAGCCCGCTTCGCGGGAGGGCGGGGGGCAGGGGCTTCGCCCCCCCCCCCCCTGCCGGATTCCGTCCCGTGTACTAGATGATCACAATAGGTCTGTTCTTTTTAGCTGCACTGCTGAACTAGTGCAGTTAGAGTGAAAGAAAGTATATTCGTCTCATTCTAACTAACTGCACTAGTTCAGCAGTGCAGCTAAAAAGAACAGACCTATTGTGATCACGTAGTACACAGGACGGAACCCGGCGGGGGGAGGGGCGAAGCCCCTGCCCCCCGCCCTCCCCCGAAGCGGGCTGAAAACGATGCGTCTCTGTCCGGGGCTCCAGTGTCAGAAAATATAACCTAACCCAAACCTATTTCTGATTTCAAAGGTTTTAGCCGTAACTTGAATTTTAGTTTCAAATCAGAAATAGGTTTTTGTTAATAAGCCACAATAGTTTTTAGCCGTTGCTCGTTGTTTATTAAAAAGTTATTAATGAAAAATATTTAATGATATTGCACAAGACTGACATTGACTGCTCTATTTATAGAAGATATTGACACTTTCCCTCAGCAGTGATACCAGATTTCGACCCTGGTATACACAGTAGTATAGAGAGGGAATGGTTCTCGTTACGCACACGGGCTAGGATAGGCCAATAGCTCGTATGTATTACGAGGACCATCCCCTCTCCATGCTACTGTGTACTACGAGGAGCAGAATCTGGTATATACTGTCCCTTAGTACACGAGCAGAGATACATGTGCTTACAATGGATTGCGAAGGCTGTACTTTGAAGTTAAAATCCTTTTTACGGATATGCGACGATCAACAACAGTTACTTGAATTTTTGAAATCACATGACGTGATTCAAAAATCAGTAATCTGTTCAAGTTGTGGGGAACCAGCAACGTTTGACAACCGCAAATTGAAATGGAGATGTCAGAAGACAAAGAAAGTGAAGAAAGGACACAAGATCCAGAAAATATCGTGTTCGTTTAGTATAACGATTCGGAAAGGTACGTGGTTCGAAAACGCTAATATTTCCATCGAAGCAGCTTGTACGCTTATCGGATACTTCGTGACTATGAATCCACCACGTCAGAAGTTTTTGGAAACGGAATTGGAAATGAGTTCGAGGAGTATCGTTGACTGGTGCAATTTCATTCGAGAAGCTCTCTTGTCGTGGTCTATCGAAAACTCAAAACAAATTGGCGGGCCGAATTGTATTGTTGAAATCGACGAAGCGAAATTTGGCAAGAGAAAGTACCACCGAGGACGTGTTATAGACGGACAGTGGCTTTTCGGAGGATTCGAGAGAGAGTCAAAAGAATTATTTGTCATTGCTGTTCCGGACAAATCAACTGCGACATTGTTAAGTGTAATAAAAACGAATGTTCTACCGGGAACGACGATTATGTCCGATTGTTGGAAAGCATATAATTGCTTAGATACGGAGGGATTTCAGCATCTGACGGTGAACCACAACTACAACTTTGTGGATCCTGATACAGGAACACATACGCAGAATATCGAACGTATATGGAGAGAAGTTCGTGCTAATATCCCTCGTTACGGACGCAGCGAGTATCATATGGACAGCTATATCGCAGGATTTTATTTCAAACGAAAATATCCGGACCATACTCAGCGGTTTCATCAAATTTTTAACATCATCTCGCTCGATAACAAATTAAAGCAAAATAATGCAACAGGCTTAAAATCGGTTCTTTTTAGGACCAAAATCGGCCCTTTTAAGGGCTATCATATATTTCTAACATTGAAAGATCTGGCAAGACTATAATTTCTGGAACGCCAAATGGATTCTTTATCCACAGGCCATTACAAACAAATCTTAAAGAGTAGTGAAAGTGGTTATGTGGTTTATTTTAAGAGGTATGGAGGTTAAATATAATATATAAAAAAACTAGTGTCACCTCCGATTTAAAGGGTTTTGTAGCCGTAACTCGAATTTTAGTTTCAAATAAAAAATAAGTTTGGGCTGCATCCCCTATAATACATAATTACCTCCAAATAATTACCCAAATTATCAAAAATAATTTTAAAAAATATGTAGATTACATATTTTTCGAGCTCCCCCTATTAATTATCACTGTTGGAGTCACAACAAAGATTTTTACCACGAGAGCACAAAAAAATCGAAATTCGGAAAAGGCCTTATTGTAAATAATTACCAAAGTGAATAATAATTTGAATAATAATTTCGAGTTAACACTCAAACACATTAACATGTTTCTATCGAGTTGAGTGAAGTGATGTGAAAGGGCCCTTTTGATATGCGATGTCCCTGAGCGCGCGAAATTTTGACAAGCTTATTGGTAAACTTTAAACCTTTCCCGTTTAAAAACTATAGCACCCTCGACATTTTGGCATTAGAATATTTGTCTCCAAATGAACTCAGGAACCTACCATTCACAGCTTATACGGTAGGTTTGGGATACCCTGTATATCAAGAACAAGTCCTCACTTCGCGCAGATAACTGAAAATTTGTGCAAAATTATTAAACTTCTTTTGTTAATAACTTTTTAAAAAACAATGACCGCCGGATAAAACCTTTTGGAAGTTATTTAGGACGATGTCCTTAATACTATCTGAAACGAAAAATAATCGTAGCTAAGTTCCTTATAAGACATATTTACCGTTTTCTTTTGTCGATTATTATTATTTTCAGATATATTATTGTTTATATCTTTGAAGCTATTCAAAAGCCGAAAATAGGACTTTGGAATTGAACTTTATATAACCTCGTGAGGCTACCTGGAAAAGGGCATCGCAATCGGTGGGGTGTCCCATTCGGAAGTACAGCCAAGAGTTCTGCCATAAAAAACCAAAAAACAATTAATCAAGCGACGCGGTAGCGTCGCGACGCCAAGTACATAAAAAACAAGCAATGAGCATCATTGCATAGACGTCAAGCGTTGCCAAATTCATTGCATAAACGGCGAGTGCTACTGTAAAGCTTCTCCGAAATTTCATGTCAAATTCATGTCAAACAAACTTTTGATTAAAATATCTCAAGAACTAAAGCCATATTCAAAAATCCAACGGCACTTTGATAATATAATATGGATGTAAGCTTTCGATTGCGACCAATTTGAATAAGATTGGTGCAGTTAATCCTGACATATTGTAATTAAATGTTAGAATTGTGACGTTTCGTTCTTCTCCTTTTCCGAAATCAGATTCAGACTCACGTACGTATGCTCGCACATACACATGCAAAGCGATTTTGTCCTTCAAGGTGCGTTCACACATGCACGATTTAATTTATTAGCGAGCGAGCGAGAGAGAGAAAGCAGAAGAGAGAGAGAGAGAGAGAGATTATAGATAGGACTATAATTAAATATAATAAGAATCATTAAAAAAACCTTATAAAGGTGAAAAAAGTACGCCAAGTACATAAAAAATCTCACCTTGTACGCAACAAAAGTTTAAAATGCTATTTATAAAAATCAAAACAAAATATGAAATCAATAGTTAAATAGCCAAGTACCTCGAAGCAATTCAGTTTGAGTATTTTATCTAAATGTTTTCCATGCATACTCTCTTATCACATGACGACATTGAAGTACTTGGCGTGCCCGTGTCGCAGTGGTCATGTCTTCTTCTAAATATCTTTTAAAATTCTTATAAATTTGTACAGCATCTTGATTTGTACTGTATTTTGTATCTTGATTTTCAATAATAACTCACAAATCTTGTTAGTTAGAAATAAAATGAATACATTTACAGTTTTGCAGACTAAGAAAGTGATTATAAATATCTCTTTTCATTACTTAGTCGATACACATAATTTACATGTAAAGTACAGGGTGGGGAAAAATTATTGGTCAAGCTTTCGCCAGTCGATTCTACTCGTTGAGATCGCCAACATTGCATCATAACATGGCGCCGCAAAATTAACTTTCAAGGTCATTTTCAATGTCAAATTTTTTTATTGGCTTAGTCGATTCTACTCGTCCAGCTGAACAAAAGTCTCAAAGGGACTATATGCCGGAAATCAATATTTCATAGAGAAATCTTCGTTTGAAGTTTTTAGAAGCCAAAAAATTTCGTAAAATTAATTGTGATGAATGTAAAATCTGCTTAATCTACTCTTAACGCTACCCAGGAACAACGAAGTGGGCGTGGTAGATTTTTGTTCCCTTCGGGGTATCTTGGTACCCAGTAACATTTCAACGGCAGTTGGTTCCTTAAAGCAACGGTCATTTGCCTCGAAGAGGAATAATATATCGCTCCATAAGACATTCGTTACTTGTGCTTAAGAAGCTTTCCATCCATATCCAGACCTTTTTCGTGATTATTAGAAGACCGCCGCTGATCTTGAATCAATTTTCAGTGTAAAATTAAAACAAAATTGTTTAAATCTTTACCAAATTTTTTCTAAGAATAACGTTGCTGTAGCATGCCTCGACGTGGTGGCCGTGGTGGTCGTGATCGGGCGCTTCAGGATGGGCGTGACCAACGTCTAATGCTTCGAGCAATTGATCGTGCTCATGGTAATTACACACGAGCACGAGATCTTTATGCTAGTTGGTTGCGACGCCAAGCTAATGGCAAACCATTACGTCCAGGGTCCGTGCCTGATCGTCGAGAATTTCAACGACTCGATGAACGATTACATGATCAGGAGCAAATAAATTTTGCAGGTGCTGGCCACCGTAGGGCAGGTCGTCCTCGTGTGTCTTGGAGAATTGAGGAACGTGTGATTGCTCTAGCTCGAACTTATCCTGTCATGGGATCACGACACATAGGCGCGCGAGTAGGGGTTGATCATAAAACAGTCTTGCGCATTCTCCGTGAGGAAGGCCTACGACCCTACAAAGTGTAGGTAATGCATGAGTTACGACCTGGTGATCGTACAGCTCGTCTTCGTTTTTGTCGGTGGATGCTTCGCAAGATCCGAAGATATCGGCACTTTCTGAAAAATATAGTATTCACTGATGAATCCAGTTTTTCCAGCACTTCCATTTTGAACCGGCAAAATGTTTGCATCTGGCGCAGACGCAATCCACACGCAATGGTCCAAAGAGTTCAGCAGGGCCGTTTTTCAGTCAATGTTTGGGCAGGGATACTCGGGAATGATTATATTACTCCTGTGTTTCTCTCAAACCGATTGTCAAGCGTTGAGTATTTGCGGTTTCTACGTCATACTCTCCTGAATCGACTGCGACGTATGGTTCCTAGGAATGCCCGTAATCGAATTTTTTTTATGCATTACGGTGCTCCACCGCATTTCGGCAGGCAAGTCCGCGCTTTTTTACAACGAGTTTTTGGAACTCGATGGATCGGTCCTAATCCTGCGCCACACTTATGGCCCGCCCGTTCACCTGACCCGAACCCTCTGGACTTTTATTTCTGGGGAGCTCTGAAAGCCATTGTTTATGGGTCAAGCAGGGCTTTAAGGACAGCTTAGGATTTATGAGATCGCATTGAAGAGGCGGTTGCTACTTTAGCACGAAATCGAGCTGTGCTCCGTAGAGTGCGAGATAATTTGGTGGAGAGACTTCAAGCTTGCATTGATAACGGTGGTGGTCACATTGAAGCTGGCAGACAAGCACAACTGCTCAGAGCTATTGGGGCCGATGGGTTAGTTCTGTTTGTTCGTAGGTAGCGTCGACGACGATAAAGTGAGAGGCAAGGGGAACTCACTGTAATCAAGTCACTCCGAGGTGAGAGGCGAGAGGAACTCACTGTAATCAAGTCACCCCGAGGTGAGAGGCGAGGGGAACTTACTGTAATCAAGTCACCCCGAAAGGAATAGAAATCTACCACGTCCACGTCGTTGTTCCTGGGTAGCGCTAAGTACTCTTAGCGCTAGTAGATTAAGCAGATTTTTTACCTTGAAAACGAATTTTTCAGGGTCATTTTTGGGGGGTGATTTTTGCTAATCATGATCAGGATATTCAGAACATGATTTTAAGAACTTTATAAGCATCGGATTTATTTTCTGACTTCATAAAAATCGATTTTTTTTTAATTTCAGGCAAAAAAACTTCAAACGAAGATTTCTCTATGAAATATTGATTTCCGGCATATGGTCCCTTTGAGACTTTTGTTCAGCTTGACGAGTAGAATCGACTAAGCCAATAAAAAATTTGACATTGAAAATGACTTTGAAAGTTAATTTTGCGGCGCCATGTTATGATGCAATGTTGGCGATCTCAACGAGTAGAATCGACTGGCGAAAGCTTGACCAATAATTTTTCCCCACCCTGTACAGATTATAGGTAGGACATGTTTTAATGCGACCCGGGCACGCCAAGTACTTCAATGTCGTCATGTGATAAGAGAGTATGCATGGAAAACATTTGGATAAAAACTCAAACTGAATTGCTTCGAGGTACTTGGCTATTTAACTATTGATTTCATAGTTAGTTTTGATTTTTATAAATAGCATTTTAAACTTTTTGTTGCGTACAAGGTGAGATTTTTTATGTACTTGGCGTACTTTTTTCACCTTTATAAGGTTTTTTTAATGATCTCATTGCTTTTTGTACATTTTTTAAATTTTGAGATATCTCGAATCTGCTTGCGCAGTCTTCTTTAGAATCGTTTGCAGTTGTTTCGTTTCGTTTGTAGTTGAACCGAGATATCTAACAAATGGCAAAGTTAGCTATTTTTTATTTAAACAAATGTTAATAACTTTTGAAAGTTCAACTATAAACGAAACAACTAGAAACGATTCTGAAAAAGACAGCGCAAACGGATTCGCGATATCTTAACAAATTGCAAAGTTAGCTATTTTTTATTTAAACAAATGTTAATAACTTTTGAAAGTTCAACTACAAACGAAACAACTAGAAACGATTCTGAAAAAGACAGCATAAGCGGATTCGCGATATCTTAACAAATGGCAAAGGTAGCTATTTTTTATTTAAACAAATGTTAATAACTTTTGAAAGTTCAACTACAAACGAAACAACTAGAAACGAGTTTGAAAAAGACAGCGCAAGCGGATTTGCGATATCTTAACAAATGGCAAAGTTAGCTATTTTTCATTTAAACAAATGTTAATTACTCCCTTTTGAACAGTTCAACTACAAACAAACGAAACTACAAACGATTGTCAAAAAGTCAGCGCAAGCAAATTCGCGATATCTCAATACTCAACGTATCAAACGCAGTGTGAATTCTCCATAACGCCTTTATGTGAACGTACCTCACGGACAAACTCGCTTTGCTTGTGTGCGTGCGAGCATACGTACGTGAGTCTGAACCTTCTGAATCTGAAGAAGGAAAACGGAACGTCACGAATCTAGCATACGATTCAGATATCTCAGGATAGACTGCACCAATCGCGTTCGGAGTAGTCGCGATCGAAAGCTTGCATCCATATTATGTTATTAAAGTGCCGTTAGATTTTTACATAAGGCTTTTGTCAGAGTAGCACTCTTAATCAGGACAGGCTTTAGAAACAAACCGATTGATAACTTTTAATGCACGTATAATTTATTATGTCTTCTTTATTTTAACACGCGTGCGAGGCGAGGCGTGTATCTCACAAGAGCTGTGCTACTAACTGTGTAACACCATAAATCATAAAAAGGAACTTGAGCTAAAAATACCTAGATAGGCAACCCAATAAAATAAAAATTCAACAGTGCGCATACGCCGATACATTCATAATAATAAACATAATATTTTCCGTATATTGCATACTTTATCAGCTTTAGTTTCTGAGATATTTTAATCGAAAGTTAGGGTGACGTGAAATTCCGGATAAGCTACTTGGTAGCGCGCGACGTCTATGCAGTGGCTCTCACCGCTCGGAACCTTGTTCTTTATGTACTTGGCGTCGCGACGCTACCGCGTCGCTTGATGATACAAAAATTATTAAAATAACAGATTTAAAAATTAAAGTTGAACCTATGGAAAAGATCTCTATTGGTGTCGTAAACGCAGAAAACCGCGAGTGAGCAGTGTGACGTCAGCGTCAGCTGATCAGCTGCGTTAACTGTCAGCTCGCCGATCAATAGAGTTGACAGCTGATTTGTTTTTAGAGATCTTTTATTCGCGCGTATCTTAGATATAATAAATAGAATGTTTTATTGATAAAACGGAGATCTCTGGAAACCAAGCAGCCTATAAAAAGACTGATTCGTGTGTTTGAGTCGAGTCGTCGTGCAGACTTTACACGTATCGCACAATCGCCGACGTCTTCGCAATTTCGCATTCCGCCGAATATTCTAATATAATAGTTCAGTTCGCGTTCGGTTACGGAGTGATTGTGAATCTTAATTGTGTTGTGAAGAGTGTATTTAAATATACATTTTAATGTTCAAAAGATTTGTAGTTTAATTGTGTGCATCCGAGTGTCCACGAGTGAACCGCAATCCTTTTATAACAATTGGTTCAAATATATACAAAATAAAACATTTTTACAAAACGCAGTGAGATCCCACTAAAAAATCCTTACAAAGGTGAAAAAACTACGCCAAGTACATAAAAAATTCCAACTTATACGCAACAAAAAGTTTAAAAAATATTTATTATAAAAATCAAACCTAAATATGAAATCAATTGTTAACTAGCCAAGAATCTAGAAGCAATTCAGTTTGAGTATTTTCTCTAAATATTAGGTATTCCGGTTAGTTCTGATCAATTTTTTGCTCAAAAAGGCCTTTATTTAACATAGAAAATGAATAGATACCTCAATCAAAGTATTTTCCATCATTAGTAATGAGCTTTTCCCATCTTTCGGGCAGTATGCCGATGCCGTGCCGAAAAAACGAACGGTCTTTTGAGGCAATCCATTCGTCGACCCATTTTTGCACTTCTTCGAAATTACGGAAGTGCGTGTCTGCTAATGCGTGTTGCATTTATTGGAAAAGGTGCTAATCGGATGGGGCCAGGTCTGGAGAGTACGCGGGGTGCGGAAGGATTTCCCATTGGAGGTCTAGCAGTGTTTGTTTGACTGTCAAAGCAACATGAGGCCGAGCGTTATCGTGCAAAAGGATCACTTTTCGACGTTTGCTGGCTATTGCAGGCCTCTTCCGGTGCAAATTCTCGTGAGTAATTGTTGTTTGTAGCGGTCCGCAGTAACGGTTTCGTTCGGTCTCAGTAGTTCGTAATAGACCACACCCTCCTGGTCCCACCAGATACAGAGCATAACCTTGTGGCCATGGATATTGCGCTTTGGCGTCGAAGTGGACGGTTGTTCAGGGTTCACCCATGTTTTTTTGCGCTTGGGATTATCGAAATATATCCATTTTTCATCCCCCGTCACAATACGAAACAAAAACTCTTTTTACGCTGCCTAGCAAGCAAAGAAATCGCGATGTTTAAGCGATTTGCAATGGGACCTTCCGACAATTCATGTGGCACCCATTTTCCTCCCTTCTGGATCTTTCCCATCGCATGTAAACGGTCCGAAATGGTTGATTTACCAACATCTAATGCCCTTGCAAGTTCGTTGAGTGTTTGAGCCGGGTTTTCATCTAATAATGCCTGCAATTCCGCGTCTTCGAACTTTTTTGGCTGACGTGAGCGTTCCTTGTCGTTCACATCAAAATCGCCATGTTTAAAACGTTGAAACCAAAATCTGCAGTTGGGATATGATGGAGCCTCATCACCATAAGCTTCTATAAGTATTTGATGAGCTTCAGCAGCTGATTTTTTTAAATCAAACATGAAAAGTAGCGAATGTCGAAAATGCACTTTAGAACGTTCCATCTTGTGACACGTAAAAACAATGAATAACTGAATAAAGATGGAGGGAAAACTGTCATACGCTATACAGAAATGTAAAAACTATCGACATTAGTACTAACCATTAGCTTCTAATTATTTACTGTTGTGTTGGTAGCGATAGCTTCGAGCCAATTAGATTTCGATATACAGCGCGCTTAGCGATTAAGGTGGCACCCTTGTCGTTCTTTCGCGCGCAAGTCTCTCTGCTTTGTGTTCGCAGTCATTACGTTACAGTCATACAATATCTTTTTTTTCGCGTCGTTGTAATCTTTTGAGTTCGCCATATTCAAGTTACGTTTTTAGTTAATCATTACGTTGAGCGTACGAGTACCTTTTTGTTAGTGTACAACGACTACTAAATAAACTATTATTACGAAACGCACATATTGGAAGCCAACTGCAACATTTACAATAGATGTCACTGATCAGAACTAACCGGAACACCTAATATTTCCCATACATACTCTCTTATCGCATAACGACATTGAAGTACTTGGCGTGCCCGGGTCGCATTAAAACATATACTGTCCTACCTATTATCTGTACTTTACATGTAAATTATTTGTATTAACTAAGTAATGAAAACAGATATTTATAATTATTTTACTAGTCTATAAAACTGTAAATGTGGTTATATCGTAGCAACATTGTAAATAGTGTTTTAAATCTGCACAATCTGCATGAATGGCGATATCACCGATAAAATATGATGTAACACCACATATTTTATTATATGCACAAGTACAATAAATAATTACATGCAATACTTATACTTATTTACTGTATTACTTATTCTACTTATCTGTTAACTACACGGGAAAACAAATTCCGTACTACTTTATTAATAAATTTATATATCATTACCATTAATAAAACATTTTATTTCTATTACTAAATTGATATAGAAACAAAACGCAAAACCTTAAGAAAAAATTAAAAAATTTAAAACTTTAAAAAAATTTTTTAAAAACAAAAGAAAGGAACTATATTCTCGTCACGTCCACGTCGCGTCGTTAGTTTCGGGTTAAGCTAAAAACGAGAAACAACATATCTAAAATCTATACAACAAAAACAATTAAAGAATTACTTTTCAACAAAGAATCGTTTATTTTCAATACTATATTAATTTATTAACTTATTACACGATACTGTTAATGCTTGACGAACTGTATACAATATGCATGGATATCCTCAGAACTATCTTACGAAAATCAGAAGTCTAATATTTCCGCGTCATGAACATTTCAGGCAGTATTAATTTTTCGAAAATAATACAACTTTGCTTTGCTAGGAAACACAGAACTCCGACATTTCGGCCAGCGTCTCACCCTTTTCGGTCTTAAAGTGCATTTTTCGAGCAGTTTTAATTTTTTATAAACTTATACAATGTCGCTGGTGCATAGAATTCTTTAGGAAATTCATAATTACACTCGGAACTATCCGAAAAGTATTTTAAGAAAGCCAGAACTCCGACATTTCGGCCAGCGTCTCATCCTTTTCTGTCTTAAACTGCACTTTTCGAGCAGTTTTCAATTTTTAAAAAAATTATACAATGTCGCTGGTGCATAGAACTCTTTAGGAAATTCATAATTACATTCGGAACTATGCGAAAAGTATTGTAGGAAAGCCAGAACTCCGACATTTCGGCCAGCGTCTCACCTCCGTGCGTCTAGCGGTTTCGAGCGATCAACGTTATTTAAAAAAGAAAAATTTCTTGACAGAACTCTTCATAAAACGCTTAAATACGTTCAGAACTGTGTGAAAAGTATCGCTTTATTTATGCATAGAACTCTGAAATGTTGTCCAGCGTCTCAACTCGGTAGCTGTATTACATTGTGATAATTAGTCTTCAGGTGGTTGTTATTGTTATAACTGTCTTTATTTTTACCGTAATATGTAATACAATGTAATTGGATTGTTGTGTATTCACACACCACAACGAACCGCTACTTTATATGTAACAAAGAAAAACTTCTAGCTTTATTGTTAAAAAAACGAACGAAACTAAAACTGAACTGTCCCCTTTGAAACTAGATGGCCAACTCAACCAGTTAACCTAATTCTTATTGTCTCTAAAAGAGGGCGCTATGTGCTGATGTTTTATAGCGAATGCTATGGTTAGATATCGACGTAACAGACTTCCGAATAATAATGCACATAAGATAAGAATTGTACTTTGTAACAACACATTTATTATAACAATAAGTATCGTATGTAACATTTAATAGTTTTTAAACAAAGATGGAATAGCGGATTGAACGGACGGGTAAAAGACGCGTGTGTCCCGGTCGGAGTACCAATTGTAATCCTCCTTGTATTTCCCAAAGAAAAAACACGAAAGTTTTTGTTAATAAAGATGAATAACGAAAACAATTTGTTAAATCAATAAAACGTGAACTGAATGAAGTTGAATAATAATATAAAGTAAGTCCTGATCTCAAATTTGAAAAAGGCGCTTTGGCAACTTTAACATGGCCGCCTGGCCGCCACCATAGACATAGTAAAAATAGACCGAGCGTGTTCTCAACTTGGCAGTGAATCACAGAAAAAGAGAGAAAGCAGGCGAAGGATTGCTCTCTCTCTCTATCTCTCTAAGGAAAGAAGTGTGGGGATAAGAGCGGAGAGTGGGGAAGACGCGAACAGAGAGAGAAAGAGATCCTCCACCTACTTTCCGTCCTTTTCTAGCTGTGCTTCACGTTTTGCGCTTCGCGCTCGGTCTATTCTTACTATGTCTATGGCCGCCACAGCCTTTTTCAAATTTAACATGGCCGCCTGGCCGCCACAGTTTTTCCTCAACACTTTCTCCAAACATCTGCACATCCAATGCCGCCTCGTAAAAATTCAAACTGACTATGATCCAATGCCTTTGTCATATATCGGCCAATTGCTGCTTTCCATCGATGTGTTCCAGCTCGATGCAACCTTCCAAATATTTTTCGCGTACAAAGAAATGACGCACCTCAATGTGCTTTGATCTCTTATGATTGTGCGGATTCTTTGCCAGTTTGACCGCGCTTGCATTGTCTACATAGAGGAGTGGCTTATCCTTTAAATTCAATAATTCTGAAAGTAAACGATTGAACCAAGTTGCTTCTTTAGCTCCTTCGGATGCTGCCACAATTTCGACTTCGTAGTTGAAAGTGCTACTGATTTCTGTAGTTTACTGCTCCATGACACAGCACCTCCGCCAAATACAGCCATCACACCTGTAGTTGATCTTCTTGTTGTGTCGTCTCCAGCATAGTCGGCATCACTGAATATCTTGAGTTCATCACTTCCAGTGTAGATTATTCCGTGTGCCTTGGTGCCTTTAAAATATCTAAATAATTTCTTGACATTATTTCAGTCATTGCGAGTCGGATTATCAAGAACTCTACTGGCTTTTCCGATAGCAAACGCTATGTCTGGACGCGTTGCCGTCATCAAGTACATTAAACAGCCAATAGCTTCTCTATATGGCACAAGATCCTTAACACATTCTGCTGGTAAACATTTTTCATGTCTGATTGGCAGGTGGGTCGGATTACACTCACTCATGTTGAACTTCTCAAGAATCTTATCAACATACTTTTGCTGACTGATAGTAATGGAACCATCTTCTCGTTGAATAATATTCAACCCTAAAAAACTTTTCAAATCACCAACTGTGATTTTAAATTCCTTTCGTAAAAATTCCAAAAATTGTTAAATTTCTTTATCGCAACTTCCAACAACTATTCCGTCATTCACATAAATTGCGACATACAATGTATTTCCATTACGTTTTCGATAAAATAAACAAGGATCTGCTTTACTACTGTGGGGGGTGTTTCCTGATTTCATTTCTACAACTGTGGGGAACCCGAAGAAATACACACAATGTCAATGCTTTTTTCAAGATGGCACGTTTATTCTTTTCTCGTGCGACTCGCTCGCTATGCGTTCGCAATGACTTCCGTGCTACGACTACTCGCGCCTCGCGTCTTTGCGCCTCGCGCTTCTTCTCCTTAAAACAAAAGCTCGTGCTCCTGCCGAGTCACTAAATAATATTCGCTGCGATCCGCGAGAGATTACGCCATCGTCGGTCGTCTCCGCGGGAGATACAAAATAAAATAAAAGTAATGATGCGTGTACGCCTACAGTTCGGCCCTCCTGACATCATGATCGTCCTCGATCAAGCCGTAAAAACACAAAATAATCTTTTGATACGGTGAAACACTACGTAAACATAACTAAACATACATACTTATAACTAATATAACGAAACATGTACGGTTACAATAATAATACATTCTAAATATCAAATATTAAGTCCCTTCGAATAGTCGCATCTGGTCTACGCTTACAATTCCGGTGTATGGAATTTGTGACAATTGAAATCCATCAATGTCGCTTACAATATATCTATCATGATCTAATACCGTTTTTACTACATATGGTCCTTTGTACTTAGGTATTAACTTCTTGTTTATTCCGGGAGTATTGTCGATATTCCGGATCATGACATAATCGCCTTCCTTATAATGACTCGGTGACTTTCGCTTCTTATTACACGCCTCGATATTTTCATCTTGCAATGTCTTTATCACATCCGATGCCTGTTGACGTATAGTTTGAAAATCTCTCTCCTCGCTCGACAATGTTTCTAACGCTTTTCGAATTTTATCACAACATTTACCATTCTGACTAATGCCGAATAACAGTTTGCTCGGTGTCGAATTCGTAGATCTACACACAGTATTATTTATAGCGTATTCTACCGATTGAAGAGTTTCGTTCCACTTATTAATATTAGTCGCTAATTTCGCAATCATCGGAATAATAATACGATTTATTCGTTCCGCCTGACCATTCGCTCTCGGGGTAGTTACAGTTACTAATACATGTTGAATATCTAACTCTACCAGGACAGTTACAAATTTACTAGACGTAAAACATGTTCCGTGGTCACTAATAATTCGTTTAGGCTGACTATATGAGCGAAAATAATCGTTCAAGTGTTTTAAAACTTTATCGGTGATAGTCAACTTGCAAGAATATAATCGGACTGTAAATCCGTCTACAACTAAAAAGATATGTTTAAACCCTATTCCCGATTTCTCTAACGGGCCCAAGTGGTCAATATGTACCGTCTGAAATGGGAGATTATCCTTTGGAATTGGGTGTAAATAACCTTCGCTTTTTCCACTAGTAGGTGAGAACTCTACGCATCTTAAGCAATTCGCAATACAGGGTAAATCTTAAAACGTGCTCACTAAGTACATAGTGTTATTCCTGAGGTGATTTTAAGACGAAAATCCTAATATCGAAATGTCGAGGCTGTAATAGTTTTTAAATTGTAAGCATCTGTAGTTAGCGAATTAGACTGCCTAAAGTTGGCGCGCTCAGGCGCGGTACAACGCAAAGTGCGCTAAAGGCGAGAACTGACTGTCGCCCCTCTTGTGAAATATCAATATGCGAAGATAAGATTGTTTTTGCTAATTGTTTCATGCACTAAAAATTGTATTCCTCTTGTAAATATCAAAAAATAGAAAAGATTCCTTTCTTTATAAAAATAATTATCTTTTATTCATAGTATTGAAGAAAATTTCATGGTAAGATGTTTTATTTTTTAATAGCATAAAAGATACTTTCTTTAAAACTCGTAAAAAATAATTGTCTAAAACAAATTACTATTTTTATTAATGAATTAAAATTATGTCGACACAATAATAATTCCGAATTTCTATTATGTCCCGACATAATTGTAATTCATTTATAAGAACTAATTCCTTTTAGAAAACCATGTTATAAGAGTTTGACATTAGAAAAAGTATCTTTTATGCCATGAAAAATTAACTAAGAATTAACACTTTATCATAAAATTCTGTTCAATATTATGAGAAAGAGATAAATCTCTTTTATAAGGAAAGAAATGTTTCTCTATTATTAACATTAGTGCATGAAAAAATTAGCAAAAACAATCTTATTTTCGCATATCGATATTTCACAAGAGGGGCGACAGTCAGTTCTCGCCTTTAGCATTTTACGTTGTACCGCGCCTGAGCGCGCCAACTTTAGGCAGTCTAATTCGCTAACTACAGATGCTTACAATTTAAAAACTATTATAGCCTCGACATTTTGGTATTAGGATTTTCGTCTTAAAATCACCTCGGGAATAACACTATGTACTTAGTGGGTGCGTTTGTTTCACCTTTTTATACAATTCCGGAAACCAATATATACGCGTGATATTCTCCACAACTTTTCCTATACCAACATGACCTATGTCATCATGGTAAGTACGTATTACGTTGTTTTCTAAACATTCGGGTACATAAAAAAGTAGTTTGTTATCTTTAGCTTTGCGGTAAACCAATCCATTACGTAACTCAAAGCACTTACTTTCTTTCACTTCTAACTCTTTACGTATTCGCTGTATTACTTCGTCTTTATCCTGTTTGACCGATAATATTCGTTCGAATGTATTTTCTTCCAACATTAATATCGCGTGACACCTGCTAAGAGCATCAACATGCAACATCTTTACTCCAGGGCGATGTTCAATAGTGTAATCATATGATTACAAAAATAATGCCCATCTCGAAATTCGAGGATTTATATCCTGCTTACCTAAAGTCAATCGAAAGCTATCGCAATCCGTAAAAATTTTAAATCGAAGACCAGCTAAATAAACGTGAAACCTCTTAATAGCATATACAACCGCGAGACACTCTAATTCAAAACTGTGGTATCCGTGGTACGTTTGCTAAAATAAAAAAACAGGTTTAAATGCACTATCTTCCTGGCGTTGCATCAAGATAGCTTCAAATCCACTTGAACTCGCGTCACAATGCAATTCGGTTTCTAATTTAGGCGAATAAATCGCTAATACAGGTTGCGATACTAAACAATTCTTTAACGTTTCAAATGCCGTATATTCGTCTGTTTCAAAACGAAATTTCGCGTTCTTCCTTAATAAATCGTACAATGGTTTTGCGATTCGCGAAAAGTCCTTAATAAATTGCCGAAAAAAACTTGCTAAGCTTACAAATCGGTGAACTTCATTAATACTTCGAAGCAATGGATAATTTAATATTGCGTCAACATTCTCTGTACTAGGCCGAATACCATTCTTATCTATGATATATCCTAAATAAGTAATCTCTTAAAAAAACAAACATTTGTCAAATCGAAATTGCAACTGAAACTGTGCTGCTAGCCTTAGTACTTCTATCAAAACTTCAAAATGTTCCTCAATACTGTTGGTAGCAATAAAAAAGTTGTCGACGTATATTAACATCTTACCTCGTCGAATTAAATCAGCAAAAATCTTACGAATAAAGTGCTGCAATACCTTAGGTGCGTTCGTAAGGCCAAAGGGCATACACAAATATTCAAAATGTCCAAGTGGAGTAATAAACGCAGTCAATTTTATCGAAGATTCCGCAACCTTAACATGATGAAATCCATCACGCAAATCTAACGACGTAAAATATCGCTTATCACGCAAACTATCTAAAAGATCGTCTATATACGGTGTTGGAAAATTATCTTTTACGGTAGTTTTTTTAACTCGCGATAATCGACACAAAGACGTAAGTCTCCATTCTTTTTCCGCACCAATACAATCGGACTCGCATAATCGGAATTACTTGGTCGAATAACGCCATCTCTCATCAAACGATCCAATATCTCTTGCAACTTTTGTTTGTCTCCATATGAAAGTCTACGAGGACGATAACTAATTGGCTGAGTATGCTTCAAATTAATCTCTAACTGGATAAGAGACTCTGGAACTGATGTATTAATCGACAATTCCTTCAAATAATCATTTGCAAATACATCTTTCACTCTCTCGATAACACGATGCTGTAATCGAGGATTGATATTCAATTTTTCAACAACAGGTGTTGGTTCAGACACGCAATTCACCTGGAAAATACTATTCAACTCTTTTGCTTGTTTATTCGTGCTCGAACTTAATGATTCAGCTTTCTTTTTAACGTTAGTAATTAGCAGGGTTGGGTAGTAACTAGTTAAACAGTTAAAAGTTAAGTTAAAAGTTATTAACTTTTAACTTAACTTAGTTAATTTTAAATATATTAACTTTTAACTTTAACTAGTTAATTTTTAAGGCATTAACGTTAACGTATTAACTTTTTTTATACAAGTTAAAAATCATTCATCAATATTAAAAATCGTGAAAATGGTTTGCAGCGCTATTAGAGCCAGTGTTGCTAGTTTTAAGACGCGGCTCACAGCTTCGCCGTACAGTGGTCTAAACGCCCGATTTTGTGGCAAAAACTAATAATATAATATTTAAAACTAATATTTTAGTAATGATAAGTTGCATAAGGTATAAATAATATTTGTTACAGCTTAGAGAATTATTATTAATATGAAAAACAGATTACATACAAGGTGGAACATTTAAAATGTTACAAATTACTCTTAAACATAGACTTCGATTTTTTTAATTAAATGGCACATAGAGGCATATTAAACTTAGGAACTCAAGAGATTAAATACATCACAAGGAAGAGTGCAGCTACTCTTACGTGGAAGTTTTCTAACAGATGATAGATATGGATCTGAAGAAAGTAACAATCTGTTAAACAGATCAGTGTTTGTAGCAATTCTTGATATCTTTCGAGTTCTGTTTTCTTTAAAGGATCTGATATTCTTATTTTTAGCTTCAAGTGCTTCCTCAGAGTAAAGTCCTATAGGTATAGGTTGTTCATAGATACAGTCTGTTTTTTTTATCATAGCAACCGAATTAGCAAAAATTAGTAATTTCTTTCCTCATATTAAAAACATTTTATTAAACCACTCTGTGCAATGTGAAAACTAATGTAAATAAAGTAACGGAACTGCAGAAAACGGTTTTATCAAACATATTAAAAAATTCTTCATTTTTATATGCTTATACTATGCATTCAAGGCAACACGCAAGCATTTAAATTACAGGACATCGTGTTTCGTGCATTTTTCTTACAATTTCAATAATGCTTTCTGGTATTTGGACGAATTAGAAAAATTGATTTTTTGCCACATTTTCGATATTTTAGACCACTGTGCGCCGCTCGGCAACTCGGTCACCTATTGGTCGAGCGGCGGAGCTGTGAGCCGCGTCTTAAAACTGGTAACACTGAATAGAGCGCTTACGAATCTCAATCTTTAGTTTATAATAGACAATAATCATCTTATATGTTTATCGTATATGTTTATTATTTTTCGCGAAGCCTATTTTATAAGGTCAGTCATCATCTGAATTAAAATCATCTGAATTTATAATTGAAACATTAATTACGTAAAGAAATATAATAGTTTTGCATAATTAACTTTTAACTTTAATAAGTTAATTTAATTTTTTAACTTAACTTTAAATAAGTTAATTTTTGTTCAAGTAACTTTTAACGTTAACTTAGTTAATTTTTGAGTCATTAACTTTAAACTAATTAGAGATATTAAATCACAAGAAGGAGATAATACATAGTCACGTCCAAGCAATGCTACAACAGTCATCGCACTCGCAGGTACTACATAAAATTTTACCTTCGCCACAATATCCTCAACAAAACAGTCAACTTCAAATAAACTTAAAATTTCGACTTTTGATCCATTAAGCCCATAATATGACATCATATCCAACGAAACAGGTTTTCTGCGCAATACAGTACATAGTCTTTTCGGATTAACGAAATAGGCGATCCTGTATCAATCAAAGCTTCAACCTGAAAATCACACTTATTATTACGATTAACGTCGGTAACTATATACTTTACGGTAACCATAAATGGTTCAACATGATCGTTGACTTCAGTAATGTGTGCCGCTACAGTAGATGGACTCTGTTCACCCTTCGCTTCCTCCGGACACTCTCGAACCTTACTGCTACAACGGAAACATGCTCTCCGCTCTCGCGTTGCTGGTTTGGTACAGTCTTTTGACACGTGGCCAAACTCACTACAATTATAACAATGTGGACGACGTTCTTGAGGTGCATCCGTCTTATTCTTCGGTTCTTCCTTTTCCTTGGTGCGTCGTCGATCCGCCTTTTCGACCTTCTCTTCACCTTTGCGTTGGAATCCTTTGGAATACGTTGGCAGAGACAGATTTGCAAATGCCTCTGATAAATTATCTACTGATTGGAATCGCTGCATCCGGGCTTGGTCGCGCATACGACTAATCGGGTATGCCGTCAATAAGATAATCCGTTAATTCTTCTTGCACAATCGAAGCTTTATTTGCCAGTATGACTTTAGCGTGCAATGTTGCGATTTGCAGTGGTAGATTGGCAAAATTGATAAAAATAGATTTGTGTGTTCTTGAAAGAAACAAGTAAATGTATTTCGTGATCAGTTACATAAGCAATGCAAACAAAATAAACAAAAATGAAGCGAATCAGTTATACGCATTTCATGATCACAAGAAAAATAATATATTAATACGTGAGAAAGGAACATTCAGTCCGTAGTTTTCTTTATCGAAAAACTAACAAAACTAATCGTGTATGAATCAATAATCAATGTATTCTGAAAGTTCCTTCCTTACTCAACAATCTGAATATCCTTTTACTTATCTTGAAAGTCGCTCAATTAATAGATTCGGTTGCATGGATCCACGCTATTGTTCGCTCGCTCGCTCGCTCGTATGTACACGTCCGTTTTCTACGCCGGTTGCTCGACAAGAGAAAGAGTCGAATCCGCGTTACCGAGTCTCCGCTCTATTTTTCGTATCTACCTTATCGTCCGGATCAGCTCAAAATTGCCGCTAAGTTCGAATTAATTTCTTATTTTCAACACTTTTCCTCAATTTTGTGCTTGTCCGTCATTACGCGATAATGTGTGATTTCTCAAGGTAACAAATTTTGTCGCATTTAATGGCTTTGTCAGTATATCAGCCAACTGATAATTTGTTGGACAGTATTTCAATTTTATCGTTCCATCTTTGACTAATTCATGAACAAAACGAAACTTTACATCAATATGTTTTGACCGCTTATTTACAACACCGTTTTTCATAAGAGCGATTGCACTTTGATTATCTACGTTTAGTTCAATTTCAATTGTTTCCTCTCTCAGTTCTTCTAATAGTACTTTCAGGTAGAGTAATTCCTTGCAACATTTTGCTGCTGCAATGTATTCAGCTTCCGTGCTGGACAGCGCGATCACCGGTTGTTTTCTTGAGCTCCAGCTTATTGGTCCTTCCGCAAAATAAATTATGTAGCCTGTTGTACTTTTTCGTGTCTCCGGATCTCCAGCGTAATCAGAGTCACAATACGCCCTCAGTAGATTAGTTCTGATACTCCTTTTGTATTCAATTCCCATGTGTCTGCTTCCGTTTATGTACTTAAGTATCTTTTTCAAGTCTCCTATCCGTTCTTGTGTCGGTTGTTCCACTGATCTGCTGCAAAAATTCACTGCATACGAAATATCAGGCCGTGTCTTCATCGACAGATATAGCAACCTACCGACTGTCTCTCTGTACGGATAATCTGTCTTAGGTAACGTTTTCGTATTTTCATTCGACTGAATCGGTATTTTAGAAGGTTTAGCGTCGTCCATTTGGCAGGTTTTTAGTAGTTTTTCAATGTACTCCACTTGTTTGAGCCTAACTACTCCTTCGTTTCTCGACATTTCGAATCCTACGAACATGTCTGCATCATGTGCCACCGTAATTTTGAATTCCTGTTTCAGCTCCATTATTAGTTTGTTTATATCTTCAGTATTATTACCGATTATTATCCCGTCGTCAACGTATATGCCTAAGATCAATTCGCTTTCGGTTTTCTTAAATAGACACTGTTCGGAAGTTAGCGGCTGAAATCCCTTCTCCTTCAGAAAATTTGAGAATCTGGTATTCCAAGCCAGAGGTGCCTGTTTGAGGCCGTACAATGCCTTCCTTAGTTTGTAGATTTTGTTCTTGTCCTCGTATCCTTCTGGAGGATATATATATACAGGGTGTTTCCTAAGTAAGTAGACAAACTTAAGGAGGATATTCCTTGGCTTATTTTAAGAAGAAAAGGTCATATAAACATATGTCCTAAACTGCTTTGTTTTCCAAAAAAAGTACATCACTGTTTTCGTTCACTTTTCGGATAGCGTGCTTTTGCAGTACGAGTCAACAGCGGTGGGGATGGAGTGGGGATGGTCTCGCGGCGCCGCAAGGGAACACTCGTTTCAGACTGCGCCGCGCGGCCGCCCTTCTTCCCTTGAGACTTAACGGTGCTTCGTATCTACATTTTCTTGAAGATGAGCTACCTTTGGAAGATATTCCACTCATGCTCAGAAATAGAATGTGGTTTATGCATGATGGCGCTCCACCCCACTTTAGCTTAGCAGTTCGTCAATTTTTGAACAGGAAGTTTGCCAATCGATGGATCGGTCGAGGTACTCAAAGACCAAACCATTTATGGCCTGCAAGATCCCCAGACTTAAATCCAGTAGATTTTTTTCTATGGGGACAGCTTAAATCTTTAGTTTACGCTACACCTATTCAAAATGAAAAAGATCTCAGAAATTGCATAATAGATGGATGTGAAAGAATACGTAACACTCTAGGTATTTTTGAGCGTGTACGTCAATCAATGGAAAGGAGAGTTGAGGCGTGTATCATGGCTGCAGGTGGACATTTTCAGCAGTTACTGTGATGTTATTATTTTTCTTTTTAGTTACTATTTTCTTTTTCATTATAATTTTTCTTTTTGGTTACTATTGTTTTTCATTTGTTTCATTTGCAATAACACAAACTGTTCTATAATAAACGAAAAGTGAACGAAAACAGTGATGTACGTTTTTTTGGAAAACAAAGCAGTTTAGGACATATGTTTATATGACCTTTTCTTCTTAAAATAAGCCAAGGAATATCCTCCTTAAGTTTGTCTACTTACTTAGGAAACACCCTGTATATATATACAGGGTGTCTGAGACCACCCGTACATGCCAAATATTTTGATAACTGAGCGTGACAGATAAAAATGTTTTAATCAAAAGTTGTAGGGCTTTAACAATTACATGAAATGGTGATACATATTTGACCTTGACAGCAGTTATGCAGGAAGTCTCAAGGTCAACTTTAAAATCTTAAATGGAAACTCCCATTTTTTATTATATCATCTTCTTCTACCAATTAATTGGAACAACTTTTGTCTGAAACATGTTTTCTGAAAATGCCTCCATAGTGATACCAAATACTATGTTACACAAACCAATTATGAATACGTAAAAGCATTTAAAAAAAACTGAAATAGCTGTCCCAAATACGGGACAGCTATTTCAGTTTTTTTTAAATGCTTTTACGTATTCATAATTGGTTTGTGTAACATAGTATTTGGTATCACTATGTTTATTAATTATTTTTCCGTTTTTTTGGCCGTACCACTGAAAACATTTTAAAAACATTACAATTTTTTAAATTAAGAAAAAACATGGAACTAGAAACTCGCCACGTCCTCGTCGTTAGTTCTGGATTATGTTAAGAGCGAGACTTTTTTATTTCAAAATGTAGTTTTTATTTCAAATACATGTCAAGGTCAATGGAGGCATTTTCAGAAAACATGTTTCAGACAAAAGTTGTTCCAATTAATTGGTAGAAGAAGATGATATAATAAAAAATGGGAGTTTCCATTTAAGATTTTAAAGTTGACCTTGAGACTTCCTGCATAACTGCTGTCAAGGTCAAATATGTATCACCATTTCATGTAATTGTTAAAGCCCTACAACTTTTGATTAAAACATTTTTATCTGTCACGCTCAGTTATCAAAATATTCGGCATGTACGGGTGGTCTCAGACACCCTGTATATATACAGGGTGGGGCAGTTAAGGTGTTACAGACTTATATCTCGGAAACGAAGCATTTTAGAGAAAAATGTTTCAGACAAAAGTTGCAGGGTTGGAAGGGGGCCACTCAGTGGAGGTAACAGAGTGGTCATTCGTGGTCATTTTCAAGGTCATTTAAAGGTCAAGTCCAATTTTTTAAACAGAAACCCATACTTTTTATTGCAGATTCTGATTCTCCGTCGAAAAGTAAGTAACTTTTGTTCGAAACATTTTTTTTTTAAATGTCCTCCTCATCCCGAAAACACAGGTTCAACCTTTGGTGGACCAATGATAATAACTCGCTTTATAACGGACACTGAAGTTTTTTTTTTAGTATTTTACTGTTTACCGTCAGCATTAGCGTTACCCAGTGTGCACCACGTGGAGGTAAACTGACGGTAAACAGTAAAATACTAAAAAAAAAACTTCAGTGTCCGTTATAAAGCGAGTTATTATCATTGGTCCACCAAAGGTTGAACCTGTGTTTTCGGGATGAGGAGGACATTTAAAAAAAAATGTTTCCAACAAAAGTTACTTACTTTTCGACGGAGAATCAGAATCTGCAATAAAAAGTATGGGTTTCTGTTTAAAAAATTGGACTTGACCTTTAAATGACCTTGAAAATGACCACGAATGACCACTCTGTTACCTCCACTGAGTGGCCCCCTTCCAACCCTGCAACTTTTGTCTGAAACATTTTTCTCTAAAATGCTTCGTTTCCGAGATATAAGTCTGTAACACCTTAACTGCCCCACCCTGTATATATATATATATATATATATATATATATATATATATATATATATGTCTTCTTTTAGCTCATCGTATAAAAATGCGGTCTTTATATCAAATACAGCTATTTTATAACCCATCATTGCAGCTATCTCAAATAGACTTCTGAGAGCAGTCATGCAGTCTAATCACCGGGCTATAAGTATCCATGCACAGTTGGAAAATTTGTGTTTTCTTGTTAAAAAATATGCCGGTTAACATTTTTGTGTTAAATATTTAACACATTCATGTGTTAATTAACATGTTGCTGTTGTGCTAATTCAACTCAAGTGTTAACTTTTTAAAACAACTAAAAAAAGTATAAAAATTACACATTGTGCACCTATTTTTAATTTTACACAATAGATATGTTCCGTATTATTAGTGACAAGTTTTATCCGTTAAAATTTACAGAAAACTATGTTGAGAGTAAAGATGTACGTAAAAATAACTTTTTTTTCGAGTTAATTTTATCATTAAAAATATGTTGATTTTACACAAAATTTATTTCAAATTACTTCGCAGTTTGCATTCATTTTGGGTTAAAATATTAACATAATATTAGTGTCACCATTTAACATATCCATATTATGTTAAATTAACACAAAAATTTATATGGACCGTTTGGGACATGTGATATCTGTTAAATTTAACACAAATTTTTCACCTGTGTGTAATCCGTGTATTGACTTTGTTCGCATCCTTTCACTACAAGTCTGGCTTTGTATCTTCCGTCTGATTTTATCCTAAATAGGCATTTTCTGTGTAGTGGTCTATGCTTGTTCATTTTTCTGTTATCCACCACCTCCCAGGTGTTGTTCTCTCTCAATGATTCCTTTTCTTCATTTATTGCACGTTTCCACATTTGTTTATCATTTCCTGTAATAGCTTCTTTGTACGTAAGCATTACGAAATCCGTATATCTGTTTTCTATCTCTGGTCGATCTTCTGACTTCCCTGACGTCCATTTCATTATCTTCCTGATGATGTGTTATGTCTTCTGAATCCTCTTCTATTTCTTCTGTGTTCTCTTCTTCGTTTGCTTGTTCCCATTCCTCTTCTGAGCTCGATTCAGCCAGTGAGTTTGTCTCTTTTTCACTTAACAAATCTATCCACTTTCTTTTGTGTGTTTCTTTTGTCTTCTTGTGTGTTCTCATTCCAAACTTCACATCTCGAGCTATTTTTATTTTCTGTTTCTCTTCACTCCAGAGTCTGTAACCTGTGGGTGCATATCCGATGAATACATATCTTTTACTTCTTTGATCCAGTTTCTTAATTGGTTCCAGTACTTTTGCGTATGCTTCGCAGCCAAATAACTGTAGATTCTTCAGGTCAGATTTCTTCTTTTCCCACATTTCATATGGGGTAGTTTTAAGTGAGTCCGTCGGAGATCTATTTAGTAGATAGACGTATATAAGGCTTCTCCCCACATCTGCTTCTTCATTCCCGAGTCAAAAAGCAGTGCTCTCACCTTTTCCATCAAAGTTCGGTTCAACCTTTCGGCTCTTCCATTTAACTGTGTGGAGTGTACGGCACGGTTGTATCAATTTCTATGCCTTTTTCTTTACTCCATGTCATGACTTGACTGTTGATGAACTCCTTTCCGTTGTCGCATCTAATTTTTGAAATTTTTTTATTCCATTTAGCTTCCACTCTTTCCGTGTACTGTTTTATCTTCATCGGAACTTCATCTTTGGTTTTAATCAAAAACACCATAGTATAATGCGTGTAATCGTCAAGGAATGTGACGAAATATCTATAGCCGTCCCACGTTGCTGGATTTATCGGGCCACACACGTCCGTGTGTATAATTTGCAAGGGCCTTGTTGCTCTTTCCCTTGAATCAGCAAATTTTAATCTGGTCTGTTTCGCCTTCTGACACGTATCGCATACATCATTTAATTTCTCCAACTGTGAGTTCGTCAGCTTCAATCCTTCACTCATCGTTTGTAGCATTTGCAGATTCCTCTTACTAATGTGACCGAGTTTTCTGTGTCACATTTCCGCTGTGTTCATCTTGTCGTTGGCTAGACACGATTTTTCCTGTTCTATCGGTTTTAGTTTAATCTGAAACAAACCATTATTCATCTTTTGTCCCGTCAATATAGTCTTATTGCGTAGGTTTATTTTTACTTCTCCTTTTGTAAAATTTACTTCTCTTCCGCTTTCCATGATGGCGTGCACTGACAGTAAGTTTGCACTCAGCTCCGGTACATACGTTACCTCTTTCAGCCTGCAATTTTCAAACTCGATGGATCCTTTTCCATGTGCAACCATCGTCTCTGCATCTTCGCTACTCCTATTGTCGATTTATCCTCTTCATAATTCCTGAGGTAATCTTTTTTGTTTGTCATATTAGAAGTCGATCCAGAATCTACTATCCAGATTTCACTTGATTCCATTCCTTTCGCCAGGAATGAAACTTTATCTGTGTCATCCTGCTTTCCTTCTTTCTTCTTCCTATAGAAGCAGTCTTTATCAACATAATTATTTCTCTTGCAGATGTTGCAGAACGTTTCAATCTTCTCCTTCTTGTTGTTACACGATCTCGCTATGTGACCAGTCTTGTTGCATTTGAAGCATCGAACTTCTATGTTATTTGTGTGTGTTTTTACTCTGCAGTCTTTTGCTATATGTCCTGATTTGTGACACTTATGGCATTTCCTATTCGTCGCCCTGAATGCCACCGCTTTCTCTTCGGTTTGACTTTCTGCACTTCTCATCTTCTCGGCTATGAGTCGCGCCGTGAGATTATCCAACGTCCTGTCTCTCTTAGCAGTGGATTCCCACGCACTAGCAAAATACTTGAAACTCAGAGGTAAAGTTGCCAGTATCTTTGAGATAATCATATCCTCGTCTATTTTTGCTTCTAAGGCTTCAAGTTTAGTAGCAATATTCTTTAGTTTACTTACGTATGATGCTACATCCGTACCTTTATCCAGCGACAATGTGTAAAATGTTTGCAGGAGGCTGCACTTCTGCTGTTCGTTGTCCCTTTCATATATGGTACAAATCTTCCTCCACATCTCTCGTGCCGTGTTACAATTCATTATGTGTATCATTGGTTTCTTCTCTACTGTTGTCACTATTATCTTTTGGGCAATAGCGTCTTTCTCCAGGCAGCATCGCGCAGGTTTTCTCCAGCGTCAGCGTGCACTATTTCGTGAAGATCATTCGAGCAAAACAATATATTTAACTGAAATTTCCATACTGGAAAGTTTTCTGAATCGGCCAATTGCTCTATGCAAGCGGTGTCTTCCGTTAAGTTTTTCGACATCGTGAAAAAATTTTTTCCTATTTACTCTACTCTCGTTACTTTACTTTTCCTTGCTTTACTTTACTTTACTTTACTTTACTTTACTTTATTTTACTTTACTTTACTTTACTTTACTTTACTTTCCTTTACTTTACGCTACTTTACTTTACGCCACACGCGCTCTCTTATCACTACCGCGATCACGGGCAATCTAACCGCAACCTGTCAACTCGCGATCTCGCTCGATACTTATCGATATCTTCGCTCAGCTTTATGTCACCTTTATCGGTTACTGCTTTATCACTCGATCAATTTATTATTTCCTTAATACGCTATTTAGCCGCAGCGTTACTCTCGATTCCGCGAATAATATTACCACGCACCTTTGACCATTACCTATTATGATCCTTTTTTTCTCGACCTTATGCCTGCCTGTTTACCCTCTTTCACCAACACACAATGCTCTTTGTTGCTTACTTCTCTTTGTTCTATTACTAATAATTAGTTTTAATACTTTCTTTTTACTAGAGTGCCTTTTAACTATCTTCTATCAATTTTTAGTTACTATTTGAGCACTTTGTCCCATAACCTGTTGCAATTTGTAGTGGTAGATTGGCAAAATTGATAAAAATAGATTTGTGTGTTCTTGAAAGAAACAAGTAAATGTATTTCGTGATCAGTTACATAAGCATTACAAACAAAATAAACAAAAATGAAGCGAATCAGCTATACGCATTTCATAATCATAAGAAAAATAATATCCCAGTCAGCCAAACCTGCGCGTACAGATTTTACCAATGTCTGTTCGACAGAATATGTGAGCAGAGAGGCCACAGATTGGGTATAAAATCCACCGAGTAGGCACACTGTCAGCAGTATGCCGACAGATTGGCAGCAGATTCAATCAGAATAATGCAACAAATCCGGTACCATCTGTGTCCACATTAAGATTGTGTTCTGCCAGCAGATCTTGCTCATAACATGATCTGACAGCAGATTGGCGGCAGAAACCGAACAGAGCCTGCCGACTTAACTTGGCGGCAGAGTGGCGGCAGAAATAGAGCAGGATCTGCGCAGTATAGTGGCAGCAGACTGGCGACAGAAACCGAACAGAGCCTGCCGACATAACCTGGCGCCAGGTTGGCGGCAGAAACCGAACAGGATCTGCAGCTTTTGACACTATTCAAATTTACACGGCTAGGAATATGCGTTTTCGCTCCGCACCGCTAGGTGGTGAACATGTCGAATTTACTCAACGTTAAGATTTAGCCTGACAGGTATATAAGTTAATGGCATGATAATATTAATTTTTCTAAGAATTTTTGCACTTGCGGCACAGGGGTTCTCATGGACAACGTCCACACACGCCGCAAGCAATCTGAAGGCATTAAATTTGCCCATTTAATCAAATTAAGATTAATCTATGTCCAATATAAAAAATTAGATTTATATTGTTAACCAATAGTGCTCCAATATATAAATTTGTACTACTACGGCACTTTCTCGCAGAGCCTGCTCGATTTCTGCTCCCAATCTGCTGCCAATTACACTGCGCAGATCCTGCTCTATTTCTGCCGCCAATCTGCCGCCAAGTTAAGTCGGCAGGCTCTGTTCGGTTTCTGCCGCCAATCTGCTGTCAGATCATGTTATGAGCAAGATCTGCTGGCAGAACACAATCTTAATGCGGACACAGATGGTACCGGATTTGTTGCATTATTCTGCTGCCAATCTGTCGACATACTGCTGACAGTTTACTTACTGGGTATATTAATACGTGAGAAAGGAACATTCAGTCCGTAGTTTTCTTCATCGAAAAACCAACAAAACTAATCGTGTATGAATCAATAATCAATGTATTCTGAAAGTTCCTTCCTTACTTAACAATCTGAATATCCTTTTACTTATCTTGAAAGTCGCTCAATTAATAGATTCGGTTGCATGGATCCACGCTATTGTTCGCTCGCTCGCTCGCTCGTATGTGCACGTCCGTTTTCTACGCCGGTTGCTCGACAAGAGAAAGAGTCGAATCCGCGTTACCGAGTCTCCGCTCTATTTTTCGTATCTACCTTATCGTCCGGATCAGCTCAAAATTGCCGCTAAGTTCGAATTAATTTCTTACTTTCAACATGCAAATACGTGGAGAAGTTTTCGCCTGCTTGCCACATCCGTTTCTCGAAACTGCGTCTCAATTCCAGTCTAGTTCGCCTCTGATTGAATAGTCGATCCATACGCTCAAATAATTCATCAACTGACAATTGAAGATGTGTTGACGTCGAATGATACCATTCTTGTGCCTTGCCCTTCAAACGTGAGCTCAGCAACATCTTCATAACGTCTTCGGTCAACTGATACGTCGTACGTAAGATTTCGGCTTGTCCCTTCCACGTATCGAAGGTATCCTTGTCGCCATTGAAATCGGCGAGCATATCACTAATGTCTCTTATGCGTACCACTGGGGGGGCCGGCGTGCGTGGCGCATTTGTTGCTACGCCACTGTCATTACGTTCTGCCCATCGTAATTCTCTTTGCAGCAAAGCGTTTTCTCGTCTCAACAAATCGAGCTCTCTCTGTATCAAATTATTTGCGCCGATGTCGTTCCTGCTCTCTAACCGATCCATCCGTTCGCCGATCCCGTGATCAACACTCGTAATGGCGGCATCTCCTTGTCGCGCTGCCGCTTCGTCTTCCACATCGACTGTCATGGCGCCCGCCTCGAAGATACTGAGCGTCTCGGCCAATGTTTCGGGATCCACCGTTGTTAGCCGGGCAATCAATTCGACCTTCGTACCGGTAGCTGGCAGGTTCAATTCTTTCAAAATGTCTTTCAATTGCGTCACCTTATATCTCAACACTTTCTCCATGGTCTCGTATGGGGTAACTATAACGTACACCACTGTCCAAAATGTCGGTGACCGATGCGATACAATTACGTCGGTCGTCAATGTACCGTCACACCATAGTAAAACTTTCGCGACGCCACACGTCGAACGCTACGATGGCACACGCAGATATCCGGACACTACCGAGAAAATCCGCGGATAATCTTGCCTCGATCGCGTTTTACCCGATCCTTCGAATCTCACAACCGATTCGACTTCTTCGATCTGATCTCGACCCTTCGATCCCGATCCCGATCTTTATCCCACTTCTGAAACTGTGGGGGGGTGCTTCCTGATTCCACTTCTACAACTGAGGAACCCGAAGAAATACACACAATGTCAATGCTTTTTGTCAAGATGGCACGTTTATTCTTTTTTCGTGCGACTCGCTCGCTATGCGTTCTCAATGACTTAATTTATATATTTAATTACATTTAGCAAGCAATAATTTTTGATTAAAAATTAAGAATTAATTGGTCATTGGTATTATAACAATTTTTACATCATAATGGAAATTGCTTTTTACTAAAGTGTGAATCTATTTTATTAATCAATTTTAAATTTTACGAAAGGTTTAGCATCGTTGAAAAAATTACATAACCGATTGCTACGACTATCACGTGTTTTTTGTACGAACAACCCTATAGCAGCTTACGAGCAGCACCGTTTTTAAGCGGAACGCACTTCCATGCTACGACTACTCGCGCCTCGCGTCTTCGCGCCTCGGGCTTCTTCTCCTTAAAACAAAAGCTCCTGCCGAGTCGCTAAATAATAGTTCGCTGCGATCCGCGAGAGATTACGCCATCGTCGGTCGTCTTCGCGGGAGATACAAAATAAAATAAAAGTAATAATGCGTGTACGCCTACACTACCTTGAAATCCAGCTCTGTTCATTACTTCAGTAAACCGCTTATTCCATGATCTAGGAGATTGCTTTAATCCACAGAGGCTTCTTCGTAAACGGCAAACTCTGCCAGTGCCATCTTCGAATCCTGCTGGTTGTTCGAGATATATTTCTTCATCAATTTGACCATACAAAAAAGCAGTTTTCACGTCGAATTGCTTCAACTTCATCTTCTTAATTGCAGCTATAGCCAACAGCGTTCTTACCGTGTCGTAACGAGCAACGGGACTAAATATTTCGTCGTAGACCACTCCAGGTTGTTGAACATAGCCTTTTGCTACCAGACGAGCTTTATAGCGTACTTCGCTGTTGGTTGATTCTTTAGTGCGTAATACCCATTTATTTTGGATTACTTTAGCATGAGCTGGTCTTTCCACCAATTCCCAAACGTTATTTTCCTTTAACGAATCAAGTTCTTCATGCATTGCTTTCAACCAATTATTTTTGTCATCTGACTTCATGGCTTCGTCAAATGTACTCGGTTGAAGCGCTAAACAAACATACTCGCCACTTGTCATCCAAAAAGGTTTCTTCCTTTGACGTTGGCTTCTACTTTCTAATGCAGAGCTCGCTTTCTCCTGATTTGAAGTCTCTTCTTCACCATTTGACGCCGTATTGTAATCTTCTTCACTAGATGGATCCTCCAATGATTCTCAACTTATTATTCTTGATTCATTCTTGTTCCATGCTTCAGTTTGAGATTCAGAATCCTTTAATTCTATTTCTAAGTTGTTATTGCGCAAATTGCAAATAACTTCAAGCTTACAACGAACATCATGGGAACATACAATTTTATTTGCTGAAGGAATCCATATTCGATATTCCCCATACAGCACAAAATATTCGGAGAATATTCTAACATGATTTCCATATATTCTAAGAATATTCGAAAAGAATATTCATAAATAGTTCCACAAATGTTCTAAATGTTATTGGTATGTTATTTGGTAAGTACTCAGAATATTCTAATGATATTTCAATGAATATTCTTATAATATTTTATTTCTTATAATATTTCCCACAATATTCCTAGAATATCCTATATAGAATATCCTATAGAAACAGTCCATAAACAGACGCAAAATGTTCATAGAATATGTTACAGAATATTTATAGAACATTCAGAGAATGTGAGTTTTTGTCTACTTCAAATGTTCCATGGAAGGTTCACAGAAACTCTGAAGCATTATATGAGAATATTCTAAACATTCTCCGATATTATTCTATAAATGATCATAGAACGATCTTGTGCTGTATGGGTCATCTCGTTCGTTTACATATCCCACGATGTGTCCAAGTACAGCTTTATCATCAAACTTGCTTCGAAGTTGCTTCGGAACGTGTACAGTCATAGGCACAGAGGTTACGACACTTTTTTTTAACTGAGTTTATGAACACGCAATCAAATTCAGGATGCGAATCACTGTGACGCGCGCCTACTCGATGAACGATCATGAAGTTGTCAAATTTGCGTATACATGTGTAACACAGTTACATGTGCGCGTCACAGTGATTCGCATCCTGAATTTGATTGCGTGTTCATAAACTCAGGTAAAAAAAGTGTCGCAACCTCTGTGCCTATGACTGTACATAACATTCCGTACCGAAAATCCGTAAATGATTCAAACTAGTTAATTCACATCCATACCAAAGTTCATATGGAGTTTTTTCATTCACTGAAGATTTTCCTGTATGATTCAATACGTATGTTGCTGTGGAACAAGCTTCAGCCCAAACGTTTTGAGGTAGATCAGTGGAGTTCAGCATAGAGCGAGCTGCCTCCACTAGCGTCCGATTTTCTCGTTCTGCTGATCCGTTGAGTTGCGGAGTGTACGGAGGTGGAATTAACTGTTCAATTCCTTGTTTTCGAAGAAGCGCGGCAACATCCTTGTTGTCAAATTCTTTACCTCCATCACACCGGAACCTCTTCACAGTATGTCCATTCGTTGCGGCCTCATTCAAAAATTGTTCCAGGACTTTACACACCTCGTCTTTATTTCTTAAGAAAAAGATGCGTCGAAATTTACTATAGTCGTCCTTAAAACAAACAAAATATTTAGACTTTCCCAAGCTACTAATTGTCATTGGACCGTTAAGGGGATCCTGGAGTCGTCTGTATTACCGACGAAATTGGTTATTTTTCCATAAGCTATACTTTTTATTGATCATACAGAATAAAAAATCCTTTTCCACGAATAAAGTAGAAACAGTAACGCAGTGGTGGCCACTCGACTTAATGTCAAAAACGGAAAAAAGCTCGAAAATTACAGTTTTGTTATCGGCTTCTTGCCTCACCTCGTACAATAATTTGCTTAATGTAAAAGTTATGTACTTTGTACATACAAAATATGGATGACCCCGACTCGGGATAGAATAAAGGATTATTAGGGCGCTTTTAAAAATAAGTTTTCACGCGTAGTAAAAAAGATACGTTTCTGCAAAACTTTTGGTGCATACGATTTGCGTGAAAGAGTAAAACAGATCACAAGAATAGGTTCTTGATATCGTGCAAAAGGATTTCTTTCATCGTACAAAAGGATTTTTCATTTTTTGCAATCATTGAAAAGATTTATTAAAAAAACTCATTTGCTCCGTCGGTAACACAGATGCCGCGACGAAGTTCACTGGCCACTCCAGGATCCCCTTAATATATTTAAACTTGAAATTACTATCTTCTTTTTTACTATATCCATAATAATACGTATAATGATAAAAATAACTTCTCACTGAACTAACAACAAGTTAGGAAAAAACATATACGTTAGTGCGTCGCACTATACGTTCAAAACCGAAGACACTCGGGTGACATACTATACCTCCACTCTGACTAAATAAAATTTCAACTAGAGTGGCGTTATCGAACGCAGCTGAGGAGTGGAAGACAAAGAAGTGTGAGAGACGTGAACGAGGAAGGCACTTGCGAGAAGTTGAGAGAATTTGCGAGGATAAGAGAACAAAGCGAGCTAACACTATATATATATAGTGTTATTCGATATATATATATATATATATATATATATATATATTCGAAGAAAGAGCCTGATACTTCTCTTTCTTCGAACAATATGTATTTTCATGAAAAATGTTTTATACAAAAGTTGTAGGGTTTTAAGTGGCGCATTAAGTAGTAATATTGGTATGACCTTGAATGGCATTGTTAAAGATACATGAAGGTCACCTTCAATTTCTTAAATGGAACCCCCCTTTTTTATTGCATATTTTGATTTCCCGTCGAAAAGTAAGTAACTTTTGTTCGAAACATTTGTTTTAAAAACGCCCTCCTTATCCAGAAAACTTAGGTTCAACCTTTGGCGGACCAATGATAACTCGCTTTATAACAGACACTGAAATTGTTTGTTGGGATTTTACTGTTTACCGTCAGCATTAGCATTACGTAGTAGTATTGGTATGAATGACCTTGAATGACGTTGTTACAGTTACGTGAAGGTCACCTTCACTTTCTTAAGAAATTTGCTTTAATTATAAAAGAACATTCGAAATTTCTTGTCGATGTGAAAAAACAGTTTTTATTAGTTGCAATATACACACACACACACACACACACACACATACAGGGTGTCCCAGACCTACCGTATAAGCCGTGAATGGTAGATTCCTGAGTTCATTTGGAGACGAAAATTCTAATGCCAAAACGTCGAGGCTGCTATAGTTTTTAAACGGGAAAGGTTTAAAAAACTTCATACCGATCGTATAGAGTTTCTCTCATCACAGAAAAAACATCATTTATTCGTTGCACGCTTCGCACGAATGCTTTGTTCGACGCGCATCACGTTTCCGTATGAAAATTTAGAAACTATTATCATCCTGATATTCGTCGGTCTTGTCAACAGTGTACAAAGAAATAAAGTGAATAATAATTTCGAGTTAACACTCGAACACATTAACATGTTTCTATCGAGTTGAGTGAAGTGATGTGGAAGGGTCCTTTTGATATGCGATGTCCCTGAGCGCGCGAAATTTTGACAAGCTTATTGGTAAACTTTAAACCTTTCCCGTTTAAAAACTATAGCAGCCTCGACAATTTGGCATTAGAATTTTCGTCTCCAAATGAACTCAGGAATCTACCATTCACGGCTTATACGGTAGGTCTGGGACACCCTGTATGTATGTGTGTGTGTGTGTGTGTGTGTGTGTGTGTGTGTGTGTGTGTGTGTGTGTGTGTGTGTGTGTATTGTTACGTGTCCGCAGCTTCACACACGCTTCCGCTCACTCACTCGCTATCACTCGCACGCTCGCGGAAATAACACTCGCGTATTAGAGAAAAGCAGAAACTTTATTCTAATGATGTCAGATGTATAATCTGTGCAATTATCGGAGCGGTTGGCGACACGTCCAGCTGGAATAGCAGCTGAGCTTCACCTCGTTGTTCCGTCTTGTTTATTATCCGTCGCTCGGAGATTCGCGTCTTCTGTCTTGCAGCCGACTCTCAGCTGAGACGACCGGCGGTATTGCACCGGGTGGCCAACCCGGACACAACAATATATATATATACAGGGTGTTAAATTTCAAACGTAACAGGTGGAATATCTCGTAAACAATGCATTTTAGAAAAAAATGTTTCCTACAAAAGTTATAGGGTTTCGGAGGGAACATAACAGTAATATTCATATAACCTTGGGCGGCGCCTCCAAGGTCAAGTGGAGGTGAGAATGAATTTTTTAAATGGAAACCTATATTTTTTATTATTACATCTTTTTCTACTAATTAATTTGAACAACTTTTGTCTAAAGCATTTTTTATTTACCTAATATTTTTAAGATATTCAAGAAAAACTTTATAACTCTTTCAACATTCAGTTTACGATATTGAAGATTAAATGACGGAACGAAAGGACTCAGAAAAGAAAAAATAAAATAATTAATGAAGCAAATAAGAAATAGACTTTATTAATAAATCTTCATTCAAAAATGAAAGAATTTTTGCAAAATGAATTTTTAGAAAAAGTAACGAAGTCAACCAAATTCTTTCATTTTTGAATGAAGATTTATTAATAAAGTCTATTTCTTATTTGCTTCATTAATTATTTTATTTTTTCTTTTCTGAGTCCTTTCGTTCCGTCATTTAATCTTCAATATCGTAAACTGAATGTTGAAAGAGTTATAAAGTTTTTCTTGAATATCTTAAAAATATTAGGTAAATAAAAAATGCTTTAGACAAAAGTTGTTCAAATTAATTAGTAGAAAAAGATGTAATAATAAAAAATATGGGTTTCCATTTAAAAAATTCATTCTCACCTCCACTTGACCTCGGAGACGCCGCCCAAGGTTATATGAATATTATTGTTATGTTCCCTCCGAAACCCTACAACTTTTGTAGGAAACATTTTTTTCTAAAATGCATTGTTTACGAGATATTCCACCTGTTACTTTTGAAATTTAACACCCTGTATATATATAATATAGCTAATAATATATACAGGGTGTAACAAAAAGATAGGGACAAACTTTGTGTGCTTGTAGGGGAGGTCGATACAAGTAATTTGAGTATAGGAATGCATGTCCGCTGAAGCCTCGTTTCCGTACTACACGGTTGTAGAGTTGCCTAAATTTCCTGTGTTGGTAAACTGCCTTTTCGCTAAAAGTTATCAAAAAATTTTGTTTGAGAAAGCTACTCAAAATTAAAAATCAGGCCCGTATACTAAATTTTGAAGTAATTGGCCTACTTTGATGTTTGCTTTTTTACACTAACAAGGGAACATTGCGATCCCGAAAATTCTGATTTTGATGAAACTTTACACACATGTAGAGGGGGTGTCTACATGAATTTAGAAATTTTCAGTTGATGCCCAAAAACGGTTTTAAGAGGTGGAACCACTCTTCAAATGTAAGCCGCCTTTTTACTTTTCTCGAAAAGTATTCGAAATGTCAAAAAATGTTTTATTCAAAAGTTCCATGGTACAAATATCTATTTAATGACATAAATAAAATTTTTTAAAACAATTATTTCAAAAATTTACGTAAAAATTTTGTTTTTTAATTTTATAAACTTCATTAAATAGGAGCGTTTTTACCATTAAACTTTTGTATAAAACATTTTTTGACATTTCGAATACTTTTCGAGAAAAGTAAAAAGGCGGCTTACATTTGAAGAGTGGTTCCACCTCTTAAAACCGTATTTGGGCATCAACTGAAAATTTCTAAAGTCATGTAGACACCCCCTCTACATGTGTGTAAAGTTTCATCAAAATCAGAATTTTCGGGATCGCAATGTTCCCTTGTTAGTGTAAAAAAGCAAACATCAAAGTAGGCCAATTACTTCAAAATTTAGTATACGGGCCTGATTTTTAATTTTGAGTAGCTTTCTCAAATAAAATTTTTTGATAACTTTTAGCGAAAAGGCAGTTTACCAACACAGGAAATTTAGGCAACTTTACAACCGTGTAGCACGGAAACGAGGCTTCAGCGGACATACATTCCTATACTCAAATTACTTATATCGCCCTCCCCTACAAGCACACAAAGTTTGTCCCTATCTTTTTGTTACACCCTGTATATTATACACGTCATTTTAATTTTCCACTCCTAAAAACTTATTTATTTTTAATTTGAGAACAAAATGTTTCAGACAAAAGTTGTGTGGCTTCGAGGGGGCAGGATGATGATATCATCAATTTAATTGTAGATGGCGCCACTTTAGAGATTTCATTATGGCGGCCATTTTTTTAAATGTAAGTTGATTTTTCTCCCTAAGTAAAAGTTGTAGTTGACAATGAGACGAATACAACGGTTTTTTGGTTTTTGCAATTGGACCATTTTTCAGTGAGTTACAGCTTTCCAAACTATAATATTTTATAATTTAAGTACTACACTTTTATTCAACAAATGTTTGTTTTGTAACATAATAATTTTTATTATAATAAGTGTTTGCTTTGTAACATAATAATTTTTATAAGAAAGTGTAAAAGTTGCGCTGCTTTATTGTTTTTAAGTATAGTATTTAAACTTATAATTTTTGTTGATAGTCCGTAGTACATTATAATACATTAGCAGCTACATTATAGTAATTTTGATATAAAAATCTCTCTTTGTATGATATAATAATCCAGTTGTAATTACATATATAAAAACCATAGTATTATACAAATATTACAGATAAATATCTAAAAACTGCATATGGAAACATTTTTTTACATTTTAATTCTCCAAATAGAATTGATACATTAACTACGTAAGTATTCGAAAACAATGTTTTTACATGGTCCTTGAGATGCCAAACTTGGCATAATCCATAAGGCTAATCACAAAAACCTTTTCAAATATATTCAGATTGACATCTTCATAAAGTTTTTTAATAACATTGTCAAAAATTATCATGTAATGGCAGAGGATTTGACACAACGGTTTGTCAGCTGTGTGTGTAGACCAATGGTTTAACGTATTATTCGGAGATGGAGCCTAGTTTTCCATACGAATCTTTTCACTTTACCTGGTATGTGAAGTATGCAGCTTAGAATAAAATTCATGACAGCAAATAAATCAATCAATCCGGTTGCCAGTAGTTACGAGTCTGGCGCTCTACAACTAGACCACGCCTATTGTATTTCCAAATGTATATATCGTATTCTTTATTCTAAAACACTTCTGACAGTTTTCATAACACATAACAATATTTGATATATTTACCAATATTAACTGTTAAAATCCATTATAAGCACAATCTTGTACAAAGATTTCAGGTTTAAAGTTTTCATCAATAAAATTTCTTAACTTTTTTTACTTTTACATAAGAATTTGATACTTTTAAGTTTTGCATTTTAATATTTTTTATCATAGAATACTTAAAAAAATATAAGAAAGCTTCTTTTAATGTAACTCGTGTATCATCATAAATTAATCCTGTGGAATTTAATCAATTTTTGTTTGTAAAATAGGAAAATGTATTCTCAACAACTTAATTTTCATTAATTACAACATATGTACGGATTGTTTCACTTCAACTTAATACAGGACATTACCATATCTCTTCACATGAGCAGCGAAAAAATAATATAAAAACATGTAAATATATTTAAATTTAATATTTACTCACCAATTTATTTAAGTCTCGTTCTTCAAAAACCGGCTTGATCGGTTCGGAAAGAAGTTCTTCTTCATTCTCAACGCTTTCTGAAATATTGTATACAAAATATTTTAATATGCTTATACATGTAATTCATTTTGGTAATTATGCATTTTAGGGGAGTCAGCTCCGATGACCTTGACCTTGACATATATTATACAGGTGACCCTCCTGAGTGACCTTCAAAAGGTTTCAGCCGTCGCTCGTTGTTCATTAAAAAGTTATTAACAAAAGAAGTTTAATAGTTTTCACTCCAAAGTTTTGTTATTTATTTTATGTGGATATCGCTCCCGCGAAGCGGGATGAAAACGAGCACTCAACTGTCGCCTAACATTAACGAGCGTATGTGTCCGAGGCTTTATTCATTAAACAAATTATTTAATTTATACAAACATATAATTTATTAAACAGCGAACAAAGCTGTTTTATACAGCATAATGTGTAATGAAACAAAAATTTTATTTTAATTTATATTTTAATTTATGATTCCTCATTCGCAGGTGTACTATTTTCATTGAGGGGATATAACTGTGCCATTATTTCAAAACATGTACATATACGTTCAGAGTACTAAAATGTACGTTTGAATACAAACTCGGCCAAATAATGTACATAATGATAATTACGAGTTCCAAATTTGGGTATTGCATGTCGAATATCACGCCATACACGTTCTATATTTTGTGTATGAACTCCTGTATGAGGATCAACGAAATGTTCACTATGATTCACAACTTGATGCGTGTAATGCTCTTTTAATTCATTATATGCTTTGCAGCAGTCGCTATGAATAATAGTACCCGGTGCAATATGACGAAGTATAATCGGCGTAAAAATTTGAGATGAACGTTGTTCAACAGGAACAACAAAGAATCTGCCAGTATGCCGTTCAATTCCTCCAAATAACCATTGACCCGTAATAAGACGTCCACGATGATACTTGCGTCTTCCAAATTTTGCTTCGTCAATTTCAACAATCACATTTAAACCACCAATTTGCTCTTCATTATGCGACAACCATTGTGCAAGAAGCTATATGAAAATACATAGTAAAAAAGACAATGTATACAATATAAATAATGTATGCAACTTTGACTATATAACCATGGACTGCCAGTCGATCTTTAAACAATGTAATGAACATAAAAAGCGCCCTCATCGACCAAGTGGCGACTCTCTGTACTTACATGACACTTCGAGCTCGCGCGAACAGCAAATTAAAGAAGGAAGGACGGTTTTTTATTATTTCTAATTTCGAATCAAACAATGGTAATTTATTGTTTCGTAAAATATTGCAAGTCAAGTAAATACAAATGAGTCAAAGAACATAACAAGACTCTTCCAACAATGTTTGGGTAAATGATTAGTTATCTGTTTCTAATTGAAAGCTTTTTTTATTTGAAAGCAATTGTTAAAAGGTTTGGTATTTTATTAGACGTATTAAATGTATTTTTAAATTGTAACATTACAATGTGAAAGAAATATTTATACATTAATTAGATTGTTATTATCGAATAGATTTCCAATAAATCCGGTTCTTAAAGAAAAATGGATAAAAGTACTTATTAATTCTGGTCATAGTAAAGAAGATGTAGCACGGGTCACAAAATATAGTAGGATATGCAGTTTACATTTTGAAAAAGACAGTATCGAAACCGTTGGTTTTGCAAATAGTCGGTTGAAACAAAACTCTGTGCCGACAATTTTTCCAAATTCACCGACAGTAAGGTACTAATGGCAGTATATGTTGCATAAGAATATAAATGATGTATTTAAATCTTCTTATTGTAAGTTTGTTTTTATCTATTTGTACATATAAAATGTTATTGTTTTAGCATAGTTGATACAGAGAATATTAGAGCAAATACGTCGGTCATTCAAATAGAAAATGTCGATCAACTTGAAGAGGAACTTTATGAGACTTCTTAAAAAAAAATCCGTTACGCAGGTGATGTAAAAACAGCAAACGTAGAAACCATGTCACCAAAGACATTTAAAAAATGCATAAAAGTATTGAACAAGTCATGTGAAAAGAAAAACAAGATAATAAACCGACTGCGAGTTCAAAAATATCGTCAAAACAAGAAAATTGATAGTTTACAATCTTTATTATGTGATCTTCGGACACAGAATCTCCTTTCTCAGACGTCGTCTGACATTGCACAGATACCAAAAAAGGGACATTTTACACATTTTTGTTATCGTCATCTCTCTCTCTTCTTACTGATATTATAATTGTCGTCTCAGAATACGATTAAGAATATGCTCCTTCAAGGACAAGTGGCTATTCTAAATCTGTATAGTCAAAGCCTTACACTGAGAAAAATTTCCATCGGATAAATCGATTAAATAGTGTATCCGATTGTTACTCTTTTTTCCGATTAAATGATGGATATGTCCGATTACCTTCATCGGATATGTCCGATCATTTTCTTTGTCTTTTATACAATTTAACCGGATATATCCGTTTGTTACTATTTAATTGGATTATCCAATTAGATAGGCCATGATATTTTTCTCAGTGATATACAGGGTGTCTCGATGACCCCGTGCCACCCGTTAATGACGTGTAGTTTGGACTTAGCTGAATAGAAAAGTCCAATGTCATTTTGCGATTTTCGCAATATTAACGGAGTTATTAATTAATAAATATAAGCGAATGAGGGCGGGCGTGCAGCGAGATAGGTCGGTAGGAGGGCCGCGCGCTCTTTGATACCGCGAGCTGGGCGGCGCGCGGTGAGGGAGAATGGGGTGTCTTAGATACTGACAATAACAAGGGCGCGCGGGGGGTCCTCCTACTGACGGCTATCTTGGAGACTGATAGAAACAGCGTGTTACGCTGGGGCCCGCGCTGAGCGATAATTGATTCATATCCTTTTTTCCAAAATAGTTTATTTTGTGGCAATTTTATTTTAAGGTAAAAGAAATTGTTTTTAAGGCAAAGGAAAGGAAATCTATCGTTTCCTCACCACCTTGCGGTAGATAGCACGGAGCGTTTTTTTAGGGCCGGTTTTTCAATCATGGTTTAAACGTAGATCTAAGTTTAAACCATGATTGAAAAACCGGTCCTTAAAGTGGTTTCTCCAATAGACCTAATCCACTCTCATTATTTAATGCAATAATTGTTCGAAGTGCCTTCCTCGTTGCTCTATGCAAAGTTCGACTCTTCGAACAATGTTACGCGTTGCACGTTGCGCCATGTCCGGCGTGATGGTATTGAAGACCGCGATAATTGCTTCACGTACTTCATGTTCTGTGCCATCCCGCCAGTGCTCGACTAAATTCTTTATGTAGCCCCAAACAAAATAATCTAATACATTCAGATCCGGCGATCGCGCCGGCCAAGCGATTGGGCCATCACGGCCCATCCACCTGTCCGGAAAACGCGCGTTCAAAATTTCACGTGCTTGTCGCGAAAAATGAGTAGGAGCCCCGTCTTGCTGGAAAATCATCTGCGTTCGTAAAAGTAAAGGAATATTTTCCAGTAATATTGACAAATGATTTTCCAGAAAATCTGAATAAATTTGCCCATTAAGTCGTGGCGGGAAAAAGAATGGACCAATCTGAAAATCAAAGACAAGAAACTTAGGTAAAATTGCAACAAAAAGTCTTATTTAACTCATTTACTCAAGCTTACTATTTCATTTCCGATGATTCCTGCCCACACGTTTACGCTCCATCGATATTGGAAAGAGCTAATGCGAATAGCATGCGGATTTTCTTCTCGCCATGTTATAAAATTACGAGAATTAAAAATTCCGTTAGGCGTAAATGTAGCCTCATTGGTCCATAGAATTCGATCGGGGAAAGAAACGTCTCGCCGATGCTGCGCAAGGAATCCTGTGCATGTTTCGCCAATGATTAATAATATACGAAAAATCGCCAATAGTTAATAATGTACGATAATCGTCATTAAGGACGAAGAATAAAAAATACCTCCACAAAAACATATTCGATGTTCATAGTTCTCGAGGACCGCTGGCTTTGTTGATAATGATACTGTAAGAGCGATAGATCAAAATACTCCCAACTATAGCCAAATAGGATAAATAGACCAAAAACAGAAAACAGCCAGAGTTATTTGTCGAGCAGCGTTGAGAGACAAATATCGTCTGATTAGAGATTCAAGTCGGAATCACGGGCAAATCGAAGTAGAGATCGCAAGCGAGCTTATTGTTAATCCATGTTCTTCGTTTTATGCATATTTCTCGCACGTGGTTTTCACACATTGAGTGAACAGATATAAAGTGCAATGGATTAATTTACGTCTGAGGAATTCGTTAACATGATCATTTGTTACGGGATGACTGGAGAAAATGCCAGAGCTGCGGAACGCATTTACGCAGAAAGATTTCCCGATCAACGGCATCCATCCAGAAACGTAATTACGAGATGCATCCACCGTGCCCGAGAAACAGGATCTCTCTTACCCAATTGGCGATACAATGGTCGTTTCATATATCCTCACCCAAATGAGGAAGAGAGAATCCTGCAATTGTTCACAGAAAACCCGAACATGAGTATACGAC